>NW_027142538.1:252621-365121 GCF_026170545.1 Melanerpes formicivorus
CTGGGCTGGAGCAGCAATGGCTGGGCAGCAAGAGCAGGGCAGGGATTGTGCCCCTGGGCTCAGCACTGGGGAGGCCACAGCTTGAGGGCTGGCTTGAGCTTTGGGCTCCTGGCTGCAAGAAGGACCTGGAGGAGCTGGAGCAGGGCCAGGGAAGGGCAAGGAAGGTGCAGAAGGGTGTGGAGAAGAGGGCTGGGGAGGAGCAGCTGAGGGAGCTGGGGGTGGGGGAGTGTGGAGCAGAGGAGGCTGAGGGAGACCTCCTTGCTCTCTGCAGCTCCCTGAGAGGAGGCTGCAGCCAGGGGGGGGTTGGGCTCTGCTCCCTAGGAACAAGGGCCAGGAGGAGAGGCAATGGCCTCAGGCTGCCCCAGGGGAGGCTTAGCTTGGAGAGGAGAAGAAACTTCTTCCCTGCAAGGGTTCTGCAAGCCTGGCCCAGGCTGCCCAGGGAGGGGGTTGGATGCTCATCCCTGGAGGGGTTTCAGGGAGGCAGAGCTGTGGTGCTGAGGCCATGGCTCAGCCCCAGCCTGGGCAGAAGTCTATACAAAGCTCTCCTCTCTGACTCTTTCTTTTGAAGCATTCCTGGGCTCTGGATTAGGTCATCCATAGGACCTACACTGCTGCCAGCACCACCCTGGCCTCTGCTCCATGGTGAGGCTGCATGCCCCAGGAGCTCATCAGAGCAGCAGGGCATCCCCGCTGCAGGCTGAGGCTGCTGCAGCACCCAGGGGAAAGCTGCAAGAGGTGAGAAATCCTCTCTGGCCTGGGCTCTAGAGGGGGTGGGCACAGGCTGTGCAAGTCCTGACCCATGCCAGGCACAGAGGACATCACAATGCTTTGCTGCAGGCTGCAGCAGCTGGCTGCAGGCCAGGGGCTGGCAGATGAGAACTGGGCTGACATTTAGCAGTCATTCTCTTATCAGTTTACTCAATCAGTCCCCAGGGCTCCTCAGAGGAGGGTAAGACAGAACTCTCATGTAGAGATCAGCAGATCAGAGACACAGCACTGCTTTGGCTGGAAGAGCTCTCTGAGGCCAACCATCAACCCAGCACCACCATGGCCATGAAACCTTCTCCCCAGGGGCCACAGACACAGTTTCCCCGAAGGACACAAAGGTCATCCTCCTGTAGCACACCTTTGGAATTGTAGGAGAAGAGAAGGCTGCAGGGAGACCTCAGAGCTACCTTCCAGTGCCTGAAGGGCTCCAGGAGAGCTGGGGAGGGACTCTGGCCAAGGGCTGGGAGTGCCAGGCTGAGGAACAATGGCTTGGAGCTGGGAGAGGAGAGACTGAGAGTGGAGAGGAGGAAGAGATCCTTGAGAGTGAGGCTGGGGAGACTCTGGCACAAGCTGCCCAGGGAGGCTGTGGCTGCCTCCTGCCTGGAGGGGTTGAGGGCCAGGCTGGATGAGGCCCTGAGCCAGCTGGGCCTGGTGGGAGGTGTCCCTGCCCATGGCAGGGGTTGGCACTGGATGATCTTGAAGGTCCCTTCCAACCATTCTATGAATCTCTGACACTGAGCTCCAGGCACAGGAAGCAGCCTTACAACCACAGAACTGGGAGCTGCCTGCTAGCCCCTGGGAAGCTCTGCTCTGCCTGGGGGGCCCAGAAGGCTGCTGCTGAGTTCCCCCCCCCGGGCAGGTATTCCATCAAGTGCAGCAAGTTCCTCTGCCAGGCTCCCAGTGAGCTGTGCTCCCAGCCCTGTGCTGATGCCAGAGGGCTCTCAGTGTGCCTCCAGCACTGCAAATCCCAGGCTGGAGCTCTGCCCTTGCTCACCCTGCCAGAGCTGTGTGTGTGGGCAGCAGCCAGCACGGGGCACTGGTGACACAGGGCCTGGAGGGAGCAGTAACAGCTGTGGGGAGCAGGGCTGCATTCCCTCATTAGGAGCTGGATGTCTTTGTGCTTGGGCTCAGAGGCTTGATGGAGCCTTGGAGCCTAGCACCTAAACCTCATCTCATGGCATGCTCCAAGGAGCCAGCAAGCTGCCACTTCTCAGCTCACCTCCTCCATCATGGGGCATTTCCCCTACCCAACCCCCAAGAGCTCAAACCTCAGCCCTGTGGAGCTTTTCAACACAGAGCAACCCCAGGCAGTGCCACAGGCTGGGGACAGAGGGGCTGAGAGCAGCCAGGCAGAGAGGGAGCTGGGGGTGCTGGGGGAGAGCAGCTGAACAGGAGCCAGCAGTGTGCCCAGGGGGCCAAGGGGGCCAAGGGCATCCTGGCCTGGGTCAGGCAGAGTGTGGCCAGCAGGAGCAGGGAAGTCCTTGTGCCCTGTGCTCAGCACTGCTGAGGCCACAGCTTGAGTCCTGTGTCCAGCTCTGGGCTCCTGAGGGTAGGAAAGAGGTTGAGCTGCTGGAAGGTGTCCAGAGAAGGGCAACAAAGCTGGGGAGGGGTCTGGGGCACAGCCCTGTGAGGAGAGGCTGAGGGAGCTGGGGTTGCTTAGCCTGCAGAAGAGGAGGCTCAGGGGAGACCTTCTTGCTCTCTCCAACTCCCTGCAGGGAGGTTGGAGCCAGGGGGGGTGGTTGGTCTCTTCTGCCAGGCCCCCAGCAGCAGAACAAGAGGACACAGTCTCAAGCTGTGCCAGGGGAGGTTGAGGCTGGAGGGGAGGAGAAAGTTCTTGCCAGCAAGAGGAATTGGCCACTGGGATGAGCTGCCCAGGGAGGTGGTGGAGTCCCCATCCCTGGAGGGGTTCAGGAAGAGCCTGGATGAGGCCCTTGGTGCCATGGTTGAGTTGCTCAGATGGTGCTGGGGGAGAGGTTGGCCTGGATGAGCTCTGAGGTCTTTTCCAGCCTGGTTAATTTCTCTTCCCTTTTCCCTCTTCCCTCTTCCCTCTCCTCTCCTCTCCTCTCCTCTCCTCTCCTCTCCTCTCCTCTCCTCTCCTCTCCGAACCTCTCCTCTCCGAACCTCTCCTCTCCGAACCTCTCCTCTCCGAACCTCTCCTCTCCTCTCCTCTCTGAACCTCTCCTCTCCGAACCTCTCCTCTCTGAACCTCTCCTCTCCGAACCTCTCCTCTCCTCTCTGAACCTCTCTGAACCTCTCCTCTTCTCTTGCAGTGTCAGAGAGCAGAGGAAGGGAAGCTGGCACATGTTCCCTGTGCTTGGGAGCTGTGGAACTAGGAGGCCTACAAGCCCCAGACTGGGGAGGTTGGTTCTGTCTTAGCTGCAGTCAGATGAAGGGCAGCAGGGTCAAAGGCAGCAGTGCAGAGAGCTCTGGGTTACAGCAGCACACCAAGGCAGCTCAGCCTCCTCACTGTGGATTTCTAATACAAGACTGGGTACAGATCTGTCCTGATGGGCACTCCCCCACTCCCAAAGTGAAGCTTCTCTGTGGCTCACACCTCTGCCATAATTGTTTGCCAGATGTGCAAAGAGGAAAAAAAGGCATTAAAGGCTGCTTCCAACTCAAAGGGTGGAGGTTCCTCCCCACCACAGGAGCCAGGCAAACTTCTGCTCCTAGCAGCACTGCAAAGGAGAGGCTCTGCTGTGGGGACAGGCTGGGAGCTAGGGCTGCTCAGCCTGGAGAAGAGAAGGCTGCAGGCAGACCTCAGAGCAGCCTTCCAGTACCTGAAGGGCTCCAGGAGAGCTGGGGAGGGACTCTGGCCAAGCGCTGGGAGTGCCAGGCTGAGGAACAATGGCTTGGAGCTGGGAGAGGAGAGACTGAGAGTGGAGAGGAGGAAGAGATCCTTGAGAGTGAGGCTGGGGAGACTCTGGCACAGGCTGCCCAGGGAGGCTGTGGCTGCCTCCTGCCTGGAGGGGTTGTGACCGTTTGAGGCTGTGCCTTTAAGACAGGGACACCATGGCTGAATGTTTTATAACCAAAGGACAGGTCTAGACGCATTTAATTGGTAGATTGGTAGAGTGCAACTTTAAGTTTTGAGTGTGACTGAGACTTCCCTCAGTTTCCATTCTTCCCTCCTCCTTTCCAGCTGGTCTGCTTCTAGGCTCTCTGCCAGACTGACCTTGGACAGATAAGGCCTCTACTAACATATTCTGCTTTAATTAACAATTGCTCTTTTTCTCTCTTTCTAACCCTCTTTGTGGAAAAAGGGGAGAGGAGGGCTACAGGGGGGAACCCTCCTCCAGCAGGGGGGGGATTTTGTTCCTGTATTACTTTGCTGTATATTTCTGTGTATATATTGTAAGTACTGTAAATTGAGTATATATACCCTGCAGTCCCTAAAACTGCTTGTAAAGACAGCCTTCCTTTGCTCCTCCAGCTGTGGCTAGCTGTGGTTTTTATTCCTTTTTCTCTTTGTGGGGGGGGGAGAAGGCTGGGCCTTCCTCTCAAACCCATGACAGGTGTTCAAGGCCAGGCTGGATGAGCAAGCTGGGGCTGGTGGGAGGTGTTCCTGCCCACGGCAGGGGGCTGGAACTGCCTGAGCTTGAAAGTCTTTTTCAACCTAAACGCTTCTATGATTTTCCTCTACTCTGCTATGACCTCTCAGGATCCCTTCCACCCCTCTGGAAGAGGTCAGCCATGGCTTGGCTCTCACTGAGCAGGGTGGAGAATAGAATAGAATAGAATAGAATAGAATAGAATAGAATAGAATAGAATAGAATAGAATAGAATAAACCAGGTTGGAAAAGACCTCAGAGCTCATCCAGTCCAACCTCTCCCCCAGCACCATCTGAGCAACTCAACCGTGGCACCAAGGGCTTCATCCAGGCTCTTCCTGGACACCGCCAGGGATGGGGACTCCACCACCTCTAAGAGCAGATAATCCCAGGCCAGTGGGAGAAATATGCCACCAAGAGGTTCCTTCCAGCTCAACCCATTGTGTGCCAGCAGCCTGGCACCCTGCACAGAGCAGCACAGAGCAGAGCAGCACAGAGCAGAGTGGAACAGCTCAGAGCAGCGCAGAGCAGAGCAGCGCAGAGCAGAGCAGCGCAGAGCAGAGCAGCACAGAGCTGCACAGAGCAGAGCAGCACAGAGCAGCACAGAGCAGAGCAGCACAGAGCTGCACAGAGCAGAGCAACACAGAGCAGCACAGAGCAGAGCAGCACAGAGCAGAGTGGAACAGCTCAGAGCAGTGCAGAGCAGAGCAGCGCAGAGCAGAGCAGCTCAGAGCAGAGCAGCACAGAGCTGCACAGAGCAGAGCAGCACAGAGCAGCACAGAGCAGAGCAGCACAGAGCTGCACAGAGCAGAGCAACACAGAGCAGCGCAGAGCAGAGCAGCACAGAGCAGAGCAGCACAGAGCTGCACAGAGCAGAGCAGCACAGAGCAGCAGAGCAGAGCAGCGCAGAGCAGAGCAGCACAGAGCTGCACAGAGCAGCACAGAGCAGCACACAGCAGAGCAGCACAGAGCAGCTCAGAACAGCATAGAGCAGCACAGAGCAGTGCAGTGCAGAGCAGCATAGAGCAGAGCAGCACAGAGCAGTGCAGCGCAGCGCAGAGCAGCACAGAGCAGTGCAGTGCAGAGCAGCATAGAGCAGAGCAGCACAGAGCAGCACAGAGCAGTGCAGCGCAGAGCAGCATAGAGCAGAGCAGCACAGAGCAGCTCAGAACAGCACAGAGCAGAGCAGCAGAGCTGCACAGAGCAGAGCAGCACAGAGCAGCACAGAGCAGCATAGAGCGGAGCAGCACAGAGCAGCATAGAGCAGCGCAGAGCAGCATAGGGCAGCGCAGAGCAGCATAGAGCAGCGCAGCACAGAGCAGCGCAGAGCAGCGTAGAGCAGAGCAGCACAGAGCAGTGCAGCGCAGAGCAGCATAGAGCAGAGCAGCACAGAGCAGCACAGAGCAGTGCAGCACAGAGCAGCAGAGCTGCACAGAACAGAGCAGCACAGAGCAGCTCAGAGCAGCACAGAGCAGAGCAGCACAGAGCAGAGCAGGCTGCGGAGCGGCTGCCACCCAGCATGAGGAGCTGCCTTGCCTGTCCTGGGAAGCATTAATCCCATTAATTGCAGATAAGAAGGCTGGGAGCAATCCTACAAATGAGTAAACAGGAAGGTAAAAGTGTAATTGTAGTAGTGCAGCAAATTGGATTCGGGGCCTGATTGAGCAATCCTGTTTCATTGCAGCAATGTTATTAGCAGTGTTACTGGAACAAATTGCTGTGTTGCACAGAAGGGGCTCTTGTCAGAGAATTCTCCTGCTGGGGATATCGTGGAGCTCTCCAGCACAGCCCCAGCAATTACACTTGCCAGGGGATTTCTTTAAGCAATTCAGCTAATGGCTTGTGACAGGTGAGGCTGGAGACCCTCAGTCAAGCCTTCCCTCTGCTGTACAGAGACATCTTGTCAGCACAAGAGAAAGAGAGAGAGAAAAAAGAAAAAGAAATATAGAAAGAGAGAGAAAAAGAAATATAGAAAGAAAGAGAGAAAGAGAGAGAGAAAGAAAGAGAGGAAGAAAGAGAGGAAGGAAGGAAGAGAGGAAGAAAGAGAGGAAGGAAGGAAGGAAGAAAGAGAGGAAGGAAGGAAGGAAGAAAGAGAGGAAGGAAGGAAGGAAGAAAGAGAGGAAGGAAGGAAGGAAGAAAGAGAGGAAGGAAGGAAGGAAGAGAGGAAGGAAGGAAGGAAGGAAGAGAGGAAGGAAGGAAGGAAGGAAGGAAGGAAGGAAGGAAGGAAGGAAGGAAGGAAGGAAGGAAGGAAGGAAGGAAGGAAGGAAGGAAGGAAGGAAGGAAGGAAGGAAGGAAGGAAGGAAGGAAGGAAGGAAGGAAGGAAGGAAGGAAGGAAGGAAGGAAGGAAAAAGGACTTTTAGTGAAATTAATGCTTTGGGTGAAACCCTGCAGAAGGCTTGGAGTAGGATGAGACCTCCCCTGCAGGGCTGGAAAGGAAGAAAGAAGCTCTGGAGCCTTCAACACAGGAAAGACCTGGAGCTGGTGGAGAGGGTCCAGAGGAGGCCACCAAGATGAACAGCAAAGAGCTGGAGAAGCTCTGCAATAAGGACAGGCTGAGGGAGCTGGGGGTGTTGAGCCTGCAGAAGAGAAGGCTGCAGGCAGAGCTGAGAGCAGCTCCCAGGCCCTGCAGGGGCTGCAAGCAGGCTGCAGAGGGACTGCTGCCAAAGGGCTGCAGGGACAGCCCCAGGGGCAATGGTTGGAGATCACAGTATCACAGTATCACACAGTATCACTTAGGTTGGAAAGGACCTCGAGGATCATCGAGTCCAACCTATCAACACAGACCCCATGACCAGACCATGGCACCAAGTGCCACGTCCAATCTCCCCTTGAACGCCTCCAGGGTCGATGACTCAACCACCTCCCTGGGCAACCCGTTCCAATGCCGAATGACTCGCTCGGTGAAGAATTTCCTCCTCACCTCGAGTCTGAACCTCCCCTGGCGCAGCTTGAGACTGTAGCCCCTTGTTCCGGTGCTGGTTGCCTGGGAGAAGAGGCCAACCCCCTCCTGGCTACAACCACCTTTCAGGTAGTTGTAGAGGGCAATGAGGTCACCCCTGAGCCTCCTCTTCTCCAGGCTAAACAATCCCAGCTCCCTCAGCCTCTCCTCATAGGGCTTGTGTTCAAGGCCTCTCCCCAGCCTTGTTGCCCTTCTCTGGACACACTCAAGTGTTTCAATGTCCTTCTTAAACTGAGGAGCCCAGAACTGGACACGGTACTCAAGGTGCGGCCTAACCAGAGCAGAGTACAGGGGCACTATGACCTCCCTGCTCCTGCTGGCCACACTATTCCTAATGCAGGCCAGTATGCTATTGGCCCTCCTGGCCACCTGGGCACACTGCTGGCTCATATTCAGGTGGCTGTCGATCAGCACACCCAGGTCCCTCTCTGTTTGGGAGCTCTCCAGCCACTCCGACCCCAGCCTATAGCTCTGCATGGGATTGCCGTGGCCAAAGTGCAGCACTCGGCACTTGGACTTGTTGAAAGCCATCCCATTGGACTCTGCCCATCTGTCCAGTTGGTCGAGGTCCCTCTGCAGAGCCTTTCTACCCTCTAACTGACTAACATCTGCCCCTAACTTTGTGTCATCTGCAAACTTGCTGATGACTGACTCTACCCCTTCATCCAGATCATCAACGAATATGTTGAAGAGGACAGGGCCCAGCACTGATCCCTGGGGGACACCACTGGTGACTGGCCTCCAGCTGGATGTGGCACCGTTCACGACCACTCTCTGGGCCCGGCCCTCCAGCCAGTTCCTAACCCAGCACAGAGTGTAGTGGTCCAATCCACAGGCTGACAGCTTAGTCAGCAGTTTGCTGTGGGGGACGGTGTCAAAGGCCTTGCTGAAGTCCAGGCAGACCACATCCACAGGCCTCCCCACATCCACCAGGCGGGTCACCTGATCATAGAAAGAGATCAGGTTGGAGAGGCAGGATCTGCCCTTCCTGAATCCATGTTGGCTGGACCTGAGCCCCTGGCCATCCTTCAGGTGCGCAGTTATTGCCGCCAGGATAATCTGCTCCATCACTTTCCCTGGCACTGAGGTCAGGCTGCCAGGCCTGGAGCTTCCAGGTTCCTCCATCTGACCCTTCTTGTGGATGGGGACCACGTTGGCCAGTTTCCAGTCATCTGGGACCTCACCGGTGAGCCAGGACTGGAGATGAGAGCAGAGCAGATGGAGATTGGATGTGAGGAACAAGTTCTGCCCCAGGAGGCTGCTGGAAGCCTGCAAGAGGTTGCCCAGGGAGGTGGTTGTGGCCCCATGGCTGGAGAGCTTGGAGGGGAGGCTGGAGAGGGCTGTGGGCAAGCTGCTGCAGTGGAGGATGTCCCTGCTGAGGGCAGGGGCTTGGCCTGGAGGGGCTCTGCAGCTCCCTTCCAGCCCAGACCACTCTGTGGCTCTGTGACGTGAAGAAGGAGACTGAATGAATTCCCTGGTTGCAATTAGGAATGAAGTCTGATATCAGTGGCACAGGGACTGGGGCACAAATACCTGGGGATATCCAGCCTGAGCCCACTGCTGGAGGAAGCTGAGGAGCTTGTTCTGCTATAGCATCATCCCAAGGGCTAATCCAGGGCAGCCTCCAGCCCATGATGCTTTCATAGAGTCACAGAATGCTGGAGCTGGAAAGCAGCTCTGGAGAGTGAGTCCAGCCCCCTGCCAGGGCACCCAGAACACATCCAGGAGGGTTTTGGAAGCCTCCAGAGCAGGAGACTCCACAACCTCTCTGGCAGCCTGCTCCAGGCTCCAGCAGCCTCACCCCAAAGAAGTTTCTCCTCCTGCTGAGGTGGAACCTCCTAGCTTCCAGCCTCTGTCCATTGCTCCTTGACCTGTGCCAGGACACCACTGAGCAGAGCCTGGCCCTGCTGCTTGCCCCCCACTCCTCAGACATTTATAGACATTCATAAGGTCCCCTCTCAGCCTTTTTTTTTGCAGCCTACAGGGCCTGAAGTGTAGTCTGCAGCTCCATCTCTCACATCAGGATCGAAGAACAACCTGGTGATCAGAGGCTCAAAGCAGAGGCAGCAGGATGCCCTTTACTGGCCAGGGTGTATGATGGCTTTTGGTGCTCTCAGCCAGCAGTGCTGTGGGCTGCTGGCACTGAACCATGTAGCATCCTTTGGGGACAAACTCCCCAGGAGCCAGCACTGGTCCATGGCAGTCCAGAGGCAGCTGAGTGCTGAGCTGCAGCCAGAGCAGGGAGAGCAGCAGCACAGGGAGGGGATTCTGCCCCTCTGCTCTGCTCTGCTCAGCCCCCACCTGCAGCACTGCCTCCAGCTCTGGGGCCCCCAGCACAAGGAGGACCTGGAGCTGCTGGAGAGGCTCCAGAGGAGGCCACAAAGACTATCAGGAGGGCTGGAGAAGCTCCCCTATGGGGACAGGCTGGGAGAGCTGGGGCTGTTCAGCCCAGAGCAGAAGGCTCCAGAAGACTTTAGAGCAGCCTTCCAGTACCCAAAGGGGCTACAGGGAAGCTGGGAAGGGACTGGGAGTGCCAGGATGAGGAGCAATGCCTTTGAGCTAGGAGAGGGCAGACTGAGACTGGAGAGGAGGAAGAAATTGTTGGCAGTGAGGCTGGGGAGACTCTGGCACAGGTTGCCCAGGGAGGCTGTGGCTGCCTCCTGCCTGGAGGTGTTCAGGGCCAGGCTGGATGAGGCCCTGAGCCAGCTGGGGCTGGTGGGGAGGTGTCCCTGCCCATGGCAGGGGGCTGGGGCTGGATGATTTTGAAGGTCACTTCCAGCCCAACCCCTTCTATGATTTCCCTCTACTCTGCTATGACCTCTCAGGCTCCTTCCACCCCTCTGGAAGAGGTCAGCCACGGCTTGGCTCTCACTGAGCAGGGAGGATGAAGAGCAGAGAATCCCAGGTCAGGAGCACCAGGAGCAAGCAAACCATTGCACATCTTGGGCAGCTCTGGTGGAAGGGCACAAGGGGCTCCCAGCTGGCTGCAGAGGAGGAGCTGTGACCATTGCAGACACTTCAGCCCGGTTGTGCTTTGCTCCATTTCCCTCTGGTGCATGTCAGGAAGTGCAGGGTGCAGGGCAGCTCTACAAATCCTCCCATTCTCATTCCTCCTGTACACAGCTCCTTGGGGCTCCTAAGGAGCGCTGTGGAGCTCAGCCTGCTGACCTGTGCACAGCTCCTTTCAGCCCTGCTGCCCTCCAGCTCTCTAATTCCAAAGGCAAACTCTTCTCTGGAAGGCCTGCCCCGGCCCTGCTTACTTAGAGCACAAACAGATTGGAGCCAACAATGTCAGATTAAAGGAAGAAAGGGAGAGAAATCAAAGCCTCTAAACTGCACATAAAAGGCAGTGGCTGGCAGCCAATCTGTTCCACTTCCAGCGCTCTGCACGGGAGGAGCAAAGGTCAGGCTGGCACCGGCACCCCGATGGGAATGCTCTTATAAGGCCTTCAGCTGCTTTAGCAGCTGGGGAAGAGAGAGAGCTCCATAGGGCCAACGGTGCCCTGACAGCAGGGCAGCCCTCTGCTGCCCAGCCCCTGGGGGCACAGGAGCCCTGCTGGAGCAAATCACTCCCCCACTGCCCAAGGCAGGCTGGAGGCTAACTCTCCCTTCCCTCTTGTGGTTCCAGCTGCTCTTTTGCCCTTCTGCTGGTTTGCTTCCTGGCTCTCTACCTGTGGATTTCAGGACACAGAAAGGGCACCCTCAGGCCCTTCCTACCCTTGCCTTGCAAGGAGTTCCTCTGCCTTGTGACCTCCTGGAGGTGCCTCCTCTTCTTCTGCATCCTTTTTCCTTTCCATTTAAGGTTAACCAGGCACAACTGCCAGAGCAGAGCATTTGGAGCTACCTGGCAGCCAGACTTGATCCCCAGCTTGCTTACTAAGCTGCTGCTGTTCTCTGACAGGTCACAGCTCTCACTTCTGCAGCCTCACCCTTGGTGCAGAAGTGCTCAGCTCCCAAAAGCTGAAGGGGCTCCAGGAGAGCTGGGGAAGGACTTCTACCAAGTCCCTGGGAGTGCCAGGCCGAGGGATAATGGCTTTGAGCTGGGAGAGGGGAGAGTGAGACTGGAGAGGAGGGAGAAATTGATGAGAGCGAGGCTGGGGAGAGACTGGCACAGGTTGCCCAGGGAGGCTGTGGATGCCCCCTGCCTGGAGGTGGCCAAGTTTGGCATGGGTCATGTATTGAGGCTCCCAAAACTTAACTGTGAGGCTGGGGAGACACTGGCACGGGTTGGCATTGGCTGCCTCCTGCCTGGAGGTGTACAGGGCAAGGCTGGATGAGGCCCTGAGCAAGCTGGGCTGGTGGGAGGTGTCCCTGCCCAGGGCTTGGGGCTGGATGGTCTTGAAAGTCCCTTCCAACCCAACCCACTCTGTGGCATCTCCAGAAGGCAGCAGGGACCTAGCAGCTTCCTGCCCACATTGCCAGAGGAGCAGCAGGCTGAAGGAAATGAATCTTCAGAGTGACTCTGAGGCAGCTCCCAGGCCCAGCCAGCTGCCTCAAGCCACCACCAGAGGAAAGGAGGTTTGGCTGAAGAAGGAAAAAGTCAATATTTGGGATATGCTTTCATAAAGTCAGGAGGAGTGCACTGCTGAATTAATTCATGTCTGGCATTTACAAACAGTAACTTGATCTTCCAGTGCTGCCCCTGCCAAGCTGAGCAGCCTGGGGAGGAGAGAAAAAGGAAAAGAAAAAGAGAAGAAGAAAAATTCAATTCTTGGAAAGGTGAATTTAGTGCTAATGGAATTGAGAGAGCAGCAGCAGCCAGGGCTCCTGCCAGGCATGGCCTGCAGGCTCAGCTGCTGGGGCCAGCTCTGGAGCCCCAGCACAGGAGGGACCTGCACCTGGTGGAGAGGCTCCAGAGGAGGGCAAGAAAATGATCAGAGGCTGAAGCAGCTCTGCTGAGGGAGCTGGGGGTGTGGAGCCTGCAGAAGAGAAGGCTGCAGGCAGAGCTGAGAGCAGCTCCCAGGCCCTGCAGGGGCTGCAAGCAGGCTGCAGAGGGACTGCTGCCAAAGGGCTGCAGGGACAGCCCCAGGGGCAATGGTTGGAGATGAGAGCAGAGCAGCTGGAGATTGGAGGTGAGGAACAAGTTGTGCCCCAGGAGGCTGCTGGAAGCCTGCAAGAGGTTGCCCAGGGAGGTGGTTGTGGCCCCCTGGCTGGAGAGCTTGCAGGGGAGGCTGGAGAGGGCTGTGGGCAAGCTGCTGCAGTGGAGGATGTCCCTGCTGAGGGCAGGGGCTTGGCCTGGAGGGGCTCTGCAGCTGCCTTCCAGCCCAGAGCACTCTGTGGCTCTATGCCTCCAGCAGCGGTGGCTGGACCCAGCTGCCAGTGGAACCCCCACAGAGCTGTGGCCAAGGCAGCTCCCAACCCAGCTCCAGCACCAAGATTTCCCTTTTAATGCCTTGAGTTGGTTAAACACCACCCCCCAGCCCCCCAGCCCCCCAGCCCCGCTTCCCCAGATTCCTCCTCCTTCTCCCCACCCTGACAAATGTGGCCCGGCCCTGCCCTGCCCAGCTCCGTGCAGCCCAGCTGGGTTGCTGTGGGGAGCTGCGGGCCGGGGTTGCTGCGGGGAGCTGCAGGGAGCTGCTGGGAGCTGCGGGGAGCTGCGGGCTGGGGTTGCTGCGGGGAGCTGCAGGGAGCTGCTGGGAGCTGCGGGGAGCTGCGGGCCGGGGTTGCTGCGGGGAGCTGCAGGGAGCTGCTGGGAGCTGCGGGGAGCTGCGGGCTGGGGTTGCTGCGGGGAGCTGCAGGGAGCTGCTGGGAGCTGCGGGGAGCTGCGGGGAGCTGCAGGGAGCTGCAGGGAGCTGCGGGCTGGGGTTGCTGCGGGGAGCTGCGGGGAGCTGCTGGGAGCTGCAGGGAGCTGCTGGGAGCTGCAGGGAGCTGCGGGGAGCTGCAGGGAGCTGCGGGCTGGGGTTGCTGCGGGGAGCTGCAGGGAGCTGCAGGGAGCTGCGGGCTGGGGTTGCTGCGGGGAGCTGCGGGGAGCTGCGGGGAGCTGCGGGCTGGGGTTGCTGCGGGGAGCTGCGGGGAACTGCGGGCTGGGGTTGCTGCGGGGAGCTGCAGGGAGCTGCGGGGAGCTGCGGGGAGCTGCGGGCTGGGGTTGCTGCGGGGAGCTGCAGGGAGCTGCGGGGAGCTGCGGGGAGCTGCGGGCTGGGGTTGCTGCGGGGAGCTGCAGGGAGCTGCGGGCTGGGGTTGCTGCGGGGAGCTGCGGGGAACTGCGGGCTGGGGTTGCTGCGGGGAGCTGCGGGCTGGGGTTGCTGCGGGGAACTGCGGGCTGGGGTTGCTGCGGGGAACTGCGGGGAGCTGCGGGGAGCTGCGGGGAGCTGCGGGGAGCTGCAGGGAGCTGCGGGGAGCTGCAGGGAGCTGCGGGGAACTGCGGGCTGGGGCTGCTGTGGGGAGCTGCGGGGAGCTGCGGGTCGGGGTTGCTGTGGGGAGCTGCGGGGAGCTGCGGGCTGGGGGGGAGCTGCGCCTCCATCGCATTGATCCCTGAACGGTCACGGCTGTCAGGAAGCCACCGGCACCATTATCATTCTAATTCCCCTGCCTTTCTTGCTCCCTAATCGAATTTGCAACGACGCTGAAGCATTTCGCGGGGCCGCAGCACTTGCCTCAGAATTTCAACAAGAGCATTAAAGCCTCAATTTACATTAATGAAGTGCACATTTAATTAGGGGAGAGGGTAAATGGAGGGCTCCTCAAGAGCAGTCTGCCTGACGCAGGAGGCACTCGAAAGACCGAGATGCACCTGAGGCAGGGCCTTGCTGCAGCCTCCCTGCCCCTTTCCTGCTCAGCTTCCTCCCTTCTTGCCCTGTTTCCGTCTCAGCTTCCCCATGCCTGGAGCTGCTCCAGGGGAGGCTGGAGAGGGCTCTGGGCAAGCTGCTCCAGGGGAGGCTGGAGAGGGCTCTGGGCAAGCTGCTCCAGTGGAGGATGTCCCTGCTGCCTGCAGGGGCTTGGACTGGAGGAGCCTTGGAGCTCCCTTCCTGCCCAGAGCACTCTGATTCCTCCCTCCCTGCCCCCAAACCAGTGACCCCAAGTGCAAGGGGGCAGAGCTGGGTAATGAGAGGGCACCTGCTGCGCCCCTGCTGCAGATGGGAGGCTGTGGGCTCCCAGGTCAGCTCTTTCAGGCCTCATCCTGCACAGTCCCCCCTGGAACCCACCCCCAGCCACCCCCCACCCTGACAGAGATTCAAAGCCATTGCTTTGCAACCTTGAAATGGTTGAACCCTGACCTCTCTAGGTAAAGTTTGGCCTCCTCAAGGGCACCCAAGCACAGCTAGAACCCCAGGCTCCACTTTCTGGGGGCAGAAGCTGCCTCTCCCAGAAGGTTTTCCTATCATTGGGCACAAGCCCAGGCTCTGTGTGCTCCTGAGCCGCTGCTCATCCAGCCACCACTGGCTCAGGGAGCAGAGGCTGGGCTGCAGCCTCTGAGAATGTTCAGGATGTGGACTGCTGCAGTGTTCTGCTGCTGCACTCCTGCCCACAGAGCTCAGACCTCCTCCTGAGCCTTCACCTCTGGATCCAAGGTAAGAAATGAAGTGGAGGCAGCTGTGAGCTGCTGGCCTCAGCAGAGACCATGGGGTTGGTCTGGTTGGGGAAGCCCTTGGAGCTCACCCAGCCCAACCATTCCCTGACACTGCCCAGGCTGGGGCTGAGCCATGGCCCTCAGCACCACAGCTCTGCCTCTTGGAAGCGTCTCCAGGGATGGGGACTCCACCAGCTCCCTGGGCAGCCTCTGCCAATCCCACTCCGGCAGCAAAGAAATTCTTCCTCCTCTCCAACCTCAGCCTCCCCTGGCACAATTCCAGGACATTGCCTCTGCTTCTCTCACCTGAGCCCAGGGAGCAGAGCCCAGCCCCCCCTGGCTCCAGCCTCCCCTCAGGGAGCTGCAGAGGGCAAGGAGGTCTCCCTCAGCCTCCTCCTCTCCTCCATGCTAACCTCTGCCAGCTGCCTTTGCCGCTCCTCAAGATGTTTCCCAGGCCCTTCCCCAGCGTGCCTGCCCTCACACAGCCTCTGCCCAGTCCTCATCTCTCCAGCATGCAGCTGTCCTCCTCCCACCCTGTGATGTTTCACTGCAGTGTGCCCCTGACCACAGGCAGAGGCCATGCAGCCCCAGCTGAGAAAGACCCTCTGGGGCAAGAGGCCTCTCTGGAGATCCTGCAGAGGATCTTCATCAACCTCTGCACCAGGCCCTCTCTGCTGGTGTGTGAGGTTAGGGTCCCAGCTCTAGGGCCCTTCCACCCTGCCCCTCCCCAAGCTCTGGGTCAGCAGCAGCCCCAGCTGCACCCATGGAACCTGGCAAGGGAGCTGTGCATCTCTAGGGGACCAAGGGCCAGAAGGGGCAAAGCAAACCCAGCTGTGTCCAACCCCCTGCAGGGACAGCACAGCCTGCCCTGCAGCCACACCTGCATGTGAGCCATGCCAGACCACAGCAGTACCTTCAGCTGTCCCCAGGATGGGCCTCCCCACCCCAACACCCAGCACCTCCAGCCCTGCAGCAGCCAGAGCTGAGGGCAGCAGAGATTCAGCAGCTCATGGAATGGCTTGGGGTGGAAGGGACCTTCAACAAGATCCAGCTCCAGCCCCCTGCCATGGGCAGGGACACCTCCCACCAGCACAGCTTGCTCATCCAGCCTGGCCTTGAACACCTGCAGGGAGAGGGCAGCCACAGCCTCCCTGGGCAGCCTGTGCCAGGCTCTCCCCAGCCTCACTGGCCAGAATTTCTTCCTCCTCTCCAGTCTCAATCTGCCCTCCTCAGGCTCCAGTCCATCCTCCCCTCCTCCCTTCCCACAGCTGGGCTGAGGAGCAGGGCTGAGCATCACTGCCATCAAGGGTCACTGTCACTGCTCTCCTGTGGCCCAGAGGCAGACTTCTGTCTGCATGGCATGGGTGAGTGCTTAGAGTGCCAGCCCCTGCCAGCACAGCTCTGTGTGGCTCCAGTTGGCCCTGCTGGCACCAGGCTGGTGAAGCAAGCAGCCCTGGCAGAGCCAGGAGGAGCTGGCCCTGCCGAGGCCTTTGCTGCCTGCGTTTGCTTTGCTTGCTGCTGGAGCTCTGCCTCATGGGGTGCCCTGTGGGGGCTTTTGGCCCAGGAGTTGGCAGAGCTTTGACCTTTCCCAAGGCCCAGGCCGTGGGGCCAGGCTGCCATCCATCTGTGCACAGCACAGCTGCCTGGGGGCCAGGATGGAGACTGCTCAGGGCTGGGAAGCAAAGCCCCAGAGTGGCTTCCTTTGCCCTTCCCTGGGATGCTGTGGCACTGGGCTTGAGGCTGGGCTTTATTTTTTGCCTAAACTGAGCAAAAGCTACAAAAATGCCAAGACTAAACCACCACAGAGAATTTGTTCTTTTCCCCTTTGTGTTTCCCCCTCCCCCAGCACAGAAGGATTTTTATCTCCAGTTCACAGCAGAGGAATTTGGCCCAGCTGCCTTGTAAATAAAATGCTGGCTGGAGAGCCTGTTTGTGTCTCCACTCACAAGTAGCACAGGAGCAGCAGGATCAGAGGGCTGCTGCAGGATGGAATCCCATCTCCAAACACAAAGGCAGCGTCCAGCAGAGCTGCTGAAGCCCAGAGAGAAACCAACCACCCCCAAGCATTAAGGTGGAATCCAGAAGTTCACACTGAGCAGGGACATGAGAAGCAATGATGAAAACCATGAGCTGCTCATCAAAAGCCAGGACCTGAGGCAGTGCTCCCTGGTTGTCCCTCCCTGGCCCTTTTGGACTGGCTCCTTTTCCTGTCACTTGTTAATGAAGAGCAGTTGCCCTTCCCCTGTGCTGCTGGCCGTGGGAGCCAGATGATGTGGCAGGCAGCAGCTGTGCTGAGCCAGCCCTGCCGGCAGCCTGCCTGGGAGAGGAGAGCAAACTTCCTGCAGAGCTCCTGCAGCTCTGCTGGGTCTGCACAGGAACTCCAGCAGCAGTGCCCCAAAGACAGAAGGAACTGCCAGGGGTTTGCAGCCTTGAATGAATGTTGACAGCAATCTCCATCAGGTAGAGTCACAGAGTCACAGAGCTGCCAGGGCTGGCAGGGAGCTCCAGGCTCAGCCAGCCCCAGCCCCCTGCCATGGGCAGGGACACCTCACACCACAGCAGCTTGCTCACAGCCACCTCCAGCCTGGCTGCAAACACCTCCAGGATGAGAGGTTGGATGTGATGATCTTGAAGGTCTTTTCCAACCCGGTCTGGTCTATTCTATTCTATTCTATTCTAGCCAACCCCCTGCAGGCAGCTGAGACATCCTCCACTCCACATCCTTCACAGGCTGCCCAGAGCATCCACCACCTCCCTGGGCAGACTCTGCCAGTCCCTGACCACTCTGGCAGCAAAGAAACTTTTCCTCCTCTCCAAGCTAAGCCTCCCCTGGGGCAGCCTGAGGCCATTGCCTCTCCTCCTGGCCCTTGTTCCTAGGGAGCAGAGCCCAACCCCCCCTGGCTGCAGCCTCCTCTCAGGGAGCTGCGGAGAGCAAGGAGGTCTCCCTCAGCCTCCTCTGCTCCACACTCCCCACCCCCAGCTCCCTCAGCTGCTCCTCCCCAGCCCTCTTCCCCAGCTCCTTCCCCAGCTTGGTTGCTCTTCCACCTCCTCCAGCACCTTGAACTGAAGAGGTTCCATCGAAATCTGAGGACCACAAACAAGATATCCCAGATGCCTTTGGTGCCTCATGGAAGCACAAAGGTAACCAGAAATCCTCAGGCAGAGAAAACTGCTGGGGGCTCTGGGCAGCCTGTGGAGGATGTGGAGGATGTGGAGTGGAGGATGTGGAGTGGAGGATGTGGAGTGGAGGATGTCTCAGCTGCCTGCAGGAGGTTGGATAGAATAGAATAGACCAGAATAGAATAGAATAGAACTAACCAGGTTAGAAGAGACCTTCAAGATCATCACATCCAACCTATCAACTAATCCAACACCACCAAATCAACTAACCCATGGCACCAAGCACCCCATCAAGTCTCCTGAACACCTCCAGGGATGGTGACTCCACCACCTCCCTGGGCAGCTCATCCCAGTGGGCAATCACTCTCTCTGTGTAGAACTTCCTCCTCCCCTCCAGCCTAAACCTCCCCTGGCACAGCCTGAGACTGTGTCCTCTTGTTCTGCTGCTGGGGGCCTGGCAGAAGAGACCAACCCCCCCTGGCTACAACCTCCCTGCAGGGAGTTGCAGAGAGCAAGAAGGTCTCCCCTGAGCCTCCTCTTCTGCAGGCTAAGCAACCCCAGCTCCCTCAGCCTCTCCTCACAGGGCTGTGCCCCAGACCCCTCCCCAGCTTTGTTGCCCTTCCCTGGACTGGCTCCAGCATCTCAACCTCTTTCCTAACCTCAGGAGCCCAGAACCAGTTCACAGGACTCAAGCTGTGGCCTCAGCAGTGCCGAGCACATGGGCAGAATGACCTCCCTGCTCCTGCTGGCCACACTGTTCCTGACCCAGGCCAGGATGCCCTTGGCCCCCTGGGCACACTGCTGGCTCTCTGCTCCCAGGGAAGGAGTGGCAGAAGGAGAGGGCACAGCCTCAAGCTGCAGCAGGGCAGGCTCAGGCTGGGCAGGAGGGAGAATCTTTGCCCAGCCAGAGTGGTCAGGCAGTGGCAGAGGCTGCCCAGGGAGCTGGTGGAGTCCCCAGGCCTGGAGGGGTTGTTGGGCTGTGGTGCTTGGGGCTGTGGCTCAGGGCTGAGCCTTGCAGGGCAGGGGCAGGGGCTGGACCTGGAGCTCCCCAGGCTCTGTCCCAGCCTGAGGGTTTCTGTGATGTCTGGCTGGGCATCTGCTGCCTGCTCTCACAGCACTGACATTCCTGCAGCTAGCACAGATATTTGTGGATCTGTTTCCACAGCAGGACCAGGAACTGTGACCTCTGGTGGGACATCCACATTCCTCCAGGCTGCGGCCAGCTGAGACATCTGAGCAGCTCCAGGCTCTTACGCAGCAGTTTCAAGCTCAGCCTTTGGGGAGGTTGCTCTTTGCCTCCTTTTTCATCCTCCTCTGCACAGTCTCAGTTCCTAACAAAGTCATCTTTTTCCCCCCTGCTTTTCCCAACCTTCTTTTCCCAGACAACCACACCCCACCCCCCCAGCCTTAACCCCTTCCCTCCCTGCCCTGTCCCTGCCAGCCCCTGTCAGAAGCCCCTCCCCGTGGTGGTGTTTATTTGAGTTGGTGTTCACAGGATTCCTGAGAGGAGGGGAAGGAGCCTGCCCTGCCCTGCCCTGGGAGCTGGACCTCACCTGCTGATCTCTGCACATCCCTTTTTGTCTCTCTTGCCCCTGTTTCACTTTCTGTCCCTCTCTGTGTCACTTCCAAGCCTTGGTCCAGCTGGGAGCTGTGTGGAGCAGAGGCAGGCTGGGAGCAGCTCTCTCTGTTTGCCATCACAAGCTCTGCACAAAGTGACTCAAATCTTGCAAGAAAATGCAGGATAACTTCTGCTGTTAAATGACAAAACTGGGGCAGCATCTTCCTGTTCAGCTCTGGGCCCCTCACCCCAGGACAGACATTGAGGTTCTGGAGCAGCCACTGGCAGCCTGGCTTGGGTGCTTCAGGGAGTTGGAGAGAGCAAGAAGGTCTCCCCTGAGCCTCCTCTGCTCCAGGCTAAGCAACCCCAGCTCCCTCAGCCTCTCCTCACAGGGCTGTGCCCCAGACCCCTCCCCAGCTTTGTTGCCCTTCTCTGGACACCTTCCAGCAGCTCAACCTCTTTCCTACCCTCAGGAGCCCAGAGCTGGACACAGGACTCAAGCTGTGGCCTCAGCAGTGCTGAGCACAGGGCACAAGGACTTCCCTGCTCCTGCTGGCCACACTCTGCCTGACCCAGGCCAGGATGCCCTTGGCCTTCTTGGCCCCCTGGGCACACTGCTGGCTCGTGTTCAGCTGCTCTCCCCCAGCACCCCCAGCTCCCTCTCTGCCTGGCTGCTCTCAGCCCCTCTGCCCCCAGCCTGTGGCACTGCCTGGGGTTGCTGTGGCCAAAGTGCAGCCCCTGGCACTTGGATGTGTTCAATCTCCTGCCCTTGGCCTCTGCCCATCTGCCCAGCCTGGCAAGGTCCCTCTGCAGAGCTCTGCTCCCCTCTAACAGCTCAGCTCCTGCCCCCAGCTTGCTGTCAGCTGCACATTCACTGCTGATGGACTCCATCCCCTCCTCCAGATTATCAATGAATATATTGATCAGGCTGGGGCCCAGCACTGATCCCTGGGGCACAGCACTGGTGCCTGGCTGCCAGCTGGCTGTGGCACCATTCACCACCACTCTCTGGGCTCAGCCTCCAGCCAGTTCCTAACCCAGCTCAGAGCTGCTGTCCAAGAGCTGTGGAGCCTCTGTTACAAGCAGCATCCCCCCAAGCCCAGCAGCCCCTCTCCATACCAAACCTTTCTTTTAGTTCCCTCTTCTCCAAACCTTGCTTATTTCTGCACTTCTCTTTCATGTGTTTTCTGCTGATCACAGGCTGCCTCTTGGGTGCCTCTGGGGAAGAGAGGAGCTACAAAACCCCAGCAGAGCAGCCAGAGAGGGGCCTGGCAGTTTGGGTGGTATTAACACACACAAAACCCCTAACACTTCCCTCTCCCCCCCCAAATAAAAACGTATTCATGGAGGGTGTAGTGAGAATAGTGGTCTGAAAATACAGCCCTGAAGGAAGAGTCTCCAGAGAAACAATGGGGAGGGAATAAATAAAGAGAAAGTTATAAATTCATCTATTTGCTCTTCCCTGACCCTGCCTTTTACTCCTCTTCACAGCAACTACCCTGGGAAAGGCACAATGCTTGCCCCTGTCACAATATTGAGAGAAATTGAAGCGGGCAAGAAAGACCACCAGATGCTGGATTGTCTTAGGGGTTTCCACATAATTAGCCGGGAAGAAAGCTCCTCGGCAGGGCTTCCCCGGCCTGAATGAACTTGGGCATTGCTACACAGCAGCGGCGCTTTATGAGCCGCGCTGCCCGCGCCGGCCCGGCCCGGCCGCTCCCCACGCAGCAATGCAAAGTTAACTGTGCGTGACAGATGTCCCTGCAACTGGTTAACACACGCACGCCTGCACACCCCACCCCCACCCGGCCCCCCCAGCCAGCCTGCGCCGGGGGAAACCCAGCGCCGAGGAGCAGGGGGCTGGGGGCACCAGAAACACAACACAACCCTCTCCGAACCTCTCCTCTCTCCTCTCCTCTCCTCTCCTCTCCTCTCCTCTCCTCTCCTCTCCCCTCTCCTCTCCTCTCCTCTCCTCTCCTCTCCTCTCCTCTCCTCTCCTCTCCTCTCCTCTCCTCTCCTCTCCTCTCCTCTCCTCTCCTCTCCTCTCCTCTCTGAACCTCTCCTCTCTGAACCTCTCCTCTCTGAACCTCTCCTCTCCTCTCTGAACCTCTCTGAACCTCTCCTCTCCTCTCCTCTCTGAACCTCTCCTCTCCTCTCCCCTCCCCTCCCCTCCCCTCCCCTCCCCTCCCCTCTCCTCTCCTCTCCTCTCCTCTCTGAACCTCTCCTCTCTGAACCTCTCCTCTCTGAACCTCTCCTCTCCTCTCTGAACCTCTCCTCTCCTCTCCTCTCTGAACCTCTCCTCTCCTCTCTGAACCTCTCCTCTCCTCTCCTCTCCCCTGGTACCTGACTGTTCCCTGTCCTCCACAGTACAGGGTTGGGGGCTCAAGGTCTGCAGGCCCTCCCCAGGATCTGTTGTCCCTCCCAGGGCAGGAGGTGCCTTGGGTGGAGTTGCTGCCCGTGTAGCCTGAGCCAGGAGAGCCAGGCTCAGAGGAAGAGCTTTGGCCATGCAGAGAGGAGTCCACACAGCTCCATCCCTGCCTGCTCCCCGCCACCCTGGGAACTGTGCCCCTGCCCCTGCCTGCTGGGCCTGTAGAGCAGCAGAAAGCAGAACCTGCAGCAACCTGCAGCCAAGTCCAGGCTGCAAAGGATGCTCACAACTCACAGCAGCCCTTGGTGTAGCTTCTAGAAGGGACTGCAGAGGAGGAAGCAAGAGGCCTCATGGCAGCTGGCACTGGAGCCCTGTGCCCATGGGATGCCCTTGGGATGCATTTCCCCCTCTGGCACACACTCAGACTCGGTTGCACTTGTCCCTGCGTCCAGGTTGGTCTTCCATGCTCAGGGCTGAGTCAAGCTTCTCACACAAAGCAGCCAAGGTGCTGCAGAGGCATCAGGGGATCACAGAGCTGATGCCATGGAGAAATGTTTGAGGGGAGGGCCTGAGGAGCGGGGCACAGGTGACAGATCTCACAGGACCATAGAAGCATTTTGCTTGGGAAAGACCTTCAGAAATCATCAAGAGCAGCCATCACCCTGACACTGCTAAGCCTGCTGCTGGGCCCTGGCCCTCAGCACCATGGCCCTCAGCACCATGCCTGCCCACCTCTTAAGCCCTGTGAGGAGAGGCTGAGGGAGCTGGGGTTGCTTAGCCTGGAGCAGAGGAGGCTCAGGGGAGACCTTCTTGCTCTCTCCAACTCCCTGCAGGGAGGTTGGAGCCGGGGGGGGTTGGTCTCTTCTGCCAGGCCCCCAGCAGCAGAACAAGAGGACACAGTCTCAAGCTGTGCCAGGGGAGGTTGAGGCTGGAGGGGAGGAGAAAGTTCTTCCCAGCAAGAGGAATTGGCCACTGGGATGAGCTGCCCAGGGAGGTGGTGGAGTCCCCAGCCCTGGAGGGGTTCAGGAAGAGCCTGGATGAGGCCCTTGGAGCCATGGCTGAGTTGCTCAGATGGTGCTGGGGGAGAGGTTGGACTGGATGATCTCGAAGGCCTTTTCCAGCCTGGTTAATTCTATTCTCTCCTATTCTAACCAAGCCCAGCAGGGTCAGCCCCACCCCGGCCCAGCCAGTCCCGACGGACACAGCCACTTGCCTGCCTCGCACCACCCCTGAGACACTTAACCTGCTGGGCTGCAGACACCTGCCCGGGCAGCAGACTAAACACACAGGGACCCTGCCCCGCGCAGGGCTCGGCCCCTGGCAGCAGGGCTCCCATCTGTTAAAGAGCCTTTGTGTCAGCGAGCGCTGAGCGGGCTGGGGAGGCGCCGCCGCTGCTCCCCGCGCTGCCCCCGGCCCCCATAAAAGTCCTCTTTAGCATTTTCTTTTCTCCCCCGTTTCCATCGCCTGATTTATTCATTGGTTTCACCTCTCCTCCCCTCCCCCTGTGGTTGCTGCGGAGGGCCTCCTTGTCTGCCGCACCTCGGGGGTCATGTCTTTTCACTCAGCGGGACAATACCCGCCGCTGGCATCTGCTTCCAGATCCAATCAGCCACATTGTGATCACATCCTGCCGGAGGATTGTTCCTGCCTTTGCTCGGCTTTGTTGCCAATTTCATGCCATGTATCGCTCCGTGTTTTGTGCTTCATGAAGCTGTCACTGGCATAAAAGTGGCCTGACCAGGGTCGTAGTAAAAGGGGTGGGAATGGAACATCCACCGAAGTGTCGAGCGGGGCCACCCAGCAGCCACACGCAGGGAGGGAGCGAGGCAGAGCGGCCGCCGCGGGCAGCCCCCTGCCGCTAATTGCTGTCCCGCTGAGCTGCCTGGCGGCAGCGGGGAGCGGGGAGCGGGGGCAGCCCTGGCCCCCAGGGAAGACAAAGTTGCACCAAGGGAGGATGAGGTTGGACAGCAGGGAAAATGTCTTGGCTGAGAAGCCTGCCAAGCCCTGGGACAGGCTGCCTGGGGGAGTGCTGGAAGCATCATGCCTGGAGGGATGGGATAGAGAAGAGTAGAGTAGAGTAGAGTAGAGTAGAGTAGAGTAGAGTAGAGTAGAGTAGAGTAGAGTAGAGTAGAATAGAATAGAATAGAATAGAATAGAATAGAATAGAATAGAATAGAATAGAATAGACCAGGCTAGAAAAGGCCTCAGAGCTCATCCAGTCCAACCTCTCCCCCAGCACCACCTGAGCAACTCAACCATGGCACCAAGGGCCTCAGCCAGGCTCTTCCTGAACCCCTTCAGGGCTGGGGACTCCACCACCTCCCTGGGCAGCTCATCCCAGTGGCCAATTCCTCTTGCTGGCAAGAACTTTCTCCTCTCCCCCCAGACTGAACCTCCCCTGGCACAGCTTAAGACTGTGACAGGGCTGTGCCCCAGACCCCTCCCCAGCCCTGTGCCCCAGACCCCTCCCCAGCTTTGTTGCCCTTCTCTGGACACCTTCCAGCAGCTCAACCTCTTTGCTACCCTCAGGAGCCCAGAGCTGGACACAGGACTCAAGCTGTGGCCTCAGCAGTGCTGAGCACAGGGCACAAGGACTTCCCTGCTCCTGCTGGCCACACTCTGCCTGACCCAGGCCAGGATGCCCTTGGCCTTCTTGGCCCCCTGGGCACACTGCTGCCTCCTCTTCAGCTGCTCTCCCCCAGCACCCCCAGCTCCCTCTCTGCCTGGCTGCTCTCAGCCCCTCTGCCCCCAGCCTGTGGCACTGCCTGGGGTTGCTGTGGCCAATGTGCAGCCCCTGGCACTTGGATGTGTTCAATCTCCTGCCCTTGGCTGCAGTTGGCAGTGCCACAGCTCCTGCACACCTCCCTCCCGGTCCTGCCCGCAGCACCTTTGCAGACCCAGCTGCTCACACTCTGCTTTGTTTGAATGGGCTTCTGGATCCCTCTGAGCATTTCCTAGAGGTCATTGAAATTCGACTCACACAGCTCCTGACCTCAGCCATGTGCTGCTCTGCTCTGTGCTGGGGGAGCTGCTGCCCTGCTGCTCGGTGAGGCCCAGCTGAAAGCAGCGGTGGGGATGGTGCTCCTCAGCCACAGCCCACAGGCACCAAACACTGCCTGCAGGACCAGGACACCCCAGGGAGTAGAATCATATGATCACAGAGTGCTCTGGGCTGGAAGGGAGCTCCAAGGCTCCTCCAGGCCAAGCCCCTGCCCTCAGCAGGGACATCCTCCACTGCAGCAGCTTGCCCACAGCCCTCTCCAGCCTCCCCTCCAAGCTCTCCAGCCAGGGGGCCACAACCACCTCCCTGGGCAACCTCTTGCAGGCTTCCAGCAGCCTCCTGGGGCACAACTTGTTCCTCACATCCAATCTCCAGCTGCTCTGCTCTCATCTCCAACCATTGCCCCTGGGGCTGTCCCTGCAGCCCTTTGGCAGCAGTCCCTCTGCAGCCTGCTTGCAGCCCCTGCAGGGCCTGGGAGCTGCTCTGGGGTCTGCCTGCAGCCTTCTCTTCTGCAGGCTCCACACCCCCAGCTCCCTCAGCCTGGCCCCACAGCAGCCAGAAGGTGCTGCTCTGAGGATGTCTCCAGCCCTGAGTGTGCCAGCACATGGCACAGGACCTATGAGCAATGGATGGCAAATTGCTGAGCTGTGCCTGGTGAGGGTGGGCAGCACAGGGAGCTGCTCACACAAGCCAAGCTGCCTTCCTGCCTGCCCACGAGCAGCTGCTGACAATGGCCACCCCCCAGCCTGCCACAGGAGCAGCCTCCCTCCTTGCTGAACCACGGAGGGTTTGGCGAGACAGTGCCCAGCACCCAAAATGAGGCCATTCTGAGTGGTGAGGAACTGGAGTGGGCTGCCAGGGAAGCTGTGGACATCACTGCAGGTGTTTAAGAGCAGGCTGGATGAGGCAGCATGGGCTGCATGAGGCAGCATGGGCTGGATGTGGCAGCATGGGCTGGATGTGGCAGCATGGGCTGGATGTGGCAGCATGGGTTGGATGTGGCAGCATGGGCTGGATGAGGCAGCATGGGCTGCATGAGGCAGCATGGGTTGGATGAGGCAGCATGGGCTGGATGTGGCAGCATGGGCTGGATGAGGCAGCATGGGCTGGTGGAGCTGTCCCTGCCCACAGCAAGGGAGGGTTGGAACTGGATGACCTTCAAGGTCCCTTCCAACCCAACCCATTCTGGGAGGCTCTGAGGGCAGCAGATGAAACTTCAGTGACAGAACCATGCCATGCAATGGTTTGGGTGGGAAGGGACCTCACAGATCCCCTGGCTCCAAGCTGCTGCCCTGGGCAGGGACAGCTCCTGCCACATCAGCTTGGTCAAGGCCTCACCCAACCTGGCTTTCAAAACCTCCTAACTTGGAGCCTCCCCCATCCCCCTGGGCAACCTGTGCCAGTGCCTCCCCAGCCTCAGGGCCAAGAGCTCCTTCCTCAGGTCTCCTCTCAATCCTGCTGCCTCCAGTTTAATCTTTAGATCCTTTCCAGATGAAGCCATTCTATGACGTCCTTGCTTGACCTACCCAAAATGGCAAACTTCTAACCACAGGGAGGGTGGAAGGAGCCCAAAGCATGGGGAGAAGAGAGGGCAAGGAAAACACACAGAGCACCAGGCCTGAGTGGCATCAGGAGTGGCACCTCCCTTGGCACTGAATCACAGGAGCACAGAGCTGTCAGGACTGGAAGGGAGCTCCAGGCTCAGCCAGCCCCAGCCCCCTGCCATGGGCAGGGACACCTCACACCACAGCAGCTTGCTCACAGCCACCTCCAGCCTGGCTGCAAACACCTCCAGCCAGGAGGCTTCCACCACCTCCCTGGGCAGCCTGGGCCAGGCTCTCACCACCCTCCTGCCCAACAACTTCTTCCTCACAGCCAAGCTCCAGCTCCCCACTTCTACTTCTGCTCCAGCCCCCCCACTCCTAGCCCTCCCTCACCCCCTCCAAAGTCCCTCCCCAGCTTGCTTGCAGCCCCCTGCAGCTCCTGGGAGGCCACCAGAAGGTCTCCTGGGAGCCTTCTCCTCTCCAGCCTGCACAAGCCCAACTCTCTCAGCCTGTGCTCAGAGCAGAGCAGCTCCAGCCCTCTGCTCCTCCTCCTGGCCCTGCTCTGGACACCTTCCAGCCCCTCCACAGCCTTCCTGGCACAGAGGCTGCAGAGCTGGCCCCAGAGCTGCAGCTGTGGTCTCAGCAGAGTGGAGCAGAGGGGCAGAATCCCCTCCCTGGCCCTGCTGGCCACACTTCTCTTGCTGCAGCCCAGGCTCTGCTTGGCTCTCTGGGCTGCAAGTGCTCCCTGCTGGCTCCTGCTGAGCTTCTCCTCCCCCAGCACCCCCAAGGCCTTTCCTCCAGGGCTGCTCTGCAGCCAGTCCCTGCCCAGCCTGGCTCAGGGCCTGGGATTGCCCTGCCCCAGCTGCAGGACCTTGCCCTTGGTCTGCTTGAACCTCCTGAGGGTGTCCTGGGCCCAGCTCTGCAGCCTGTGCAGGTCCCTCTGGATGGATCCTTGCCTCCAGCTGCAGCACACAGCTGGGTGCCACCAGCAGCCCTGGTGAGGCTGCACTCAGTGCCACTGTGCCTGGCACCAACAAAGATGCTGAACAAGCCTGGGCCCAGGACTGATCCCTGAGGGACTCCACTTGGCCACGGACCATTGCCAGCCAGCCTGTGGGTGCAGCCCTCAGGGCAGCTCTGTACCCACTGAAAGGTCCTTCCATGGAACCCATCCTGCACTAGGGCAGCTCTGGATCTCAGGCAGCTCTGGGAAGGGGTGAAGGAACCCCCACACAGGCTGAGACCAGGGCAGTGCAGTTGTGCTGTGGACAGACACGGCCCTGGGCCTGTGGGGTGCCTTCCCCAGAGCCCCTGCAGCAGGGTCTCAGCAGCAGGCTGGGCATGCAGCCCTCACATCAAATGTCCACCTCTCATCCCTGCCCCTGCTGCTCACCTGATGGGAGCCACAGACAAGGGCTGCACTGCTCTGCTCTCCTCTTCCCTCTCCCCTTCCACAGCCTTTCTCTGCTTGAGATGCAGAGGCAGGCAGCCTTGCCAGGAGCATGGATTCAGCAGGCCCACAGGGGCTTCCATCCCAGTCCAGGGGTTTCTGGCTGTGCTCCCTCTCAGGAGTGTGAGCAGGGGCACTGCCCCTGCTGCTTGACCTCATTTGCTCTGAGGAGAGCCTGAGGGGTGACCCCACCTCGCTCTACAGTTACTGCAGAGGGGGCTGGAGCCAGCTGTGGGTTGGTCTCTTAGAATCACAGAATCAGTGAGGTTGGAAAAGAGCTCAGAGCTCATCCAGTCCAACCTGTCACCCAGCCCCTCCTGACAGCCAAACCCTGGCTCCAAGAGCCACATCCAAGCCTTGCCTGAACCCCTCCAGGGCTGGGGACTCCACCACCTCCCTGGGCAGCTCATCCCAGTGGCCAATTCCTCTTGCTGGCAAGAACTTTCTCCTCCCCTCCAGCCTCAACCTCCCCTGGCACCAAACTGCAGGCCAGTCAGCCTCACCGGCATCCCCGGAGGGGTGCTGAATAGCTCACTCTGGAGGCAACTCCTAAGCATGTGGAGGAAAAGAAGGTTACCTGATAGCCTTCTGTGGTGGGGTGAGCAGCTGGGTGGGGGAGGGGAGAGCAGTGGATGCTGCCTGCCCTGGCTTCAGCAAGGCTTTTGACACTGTCTCCCACAATAGCCTCACAGTTAAGCCTAAGGATGGATGAGTAGACAGGGAGGTGGATTGAGAACTGGCTGAGTGAGAGAGTTGAGAGGGGTGCCCTGGGTCTGGTCTTGCTCAGCATGCTCCTCAGAGGCAGGGATGAATGAAGAGGGAGCCCCCAGGCACCTGGCTGCTGGGAGAGGCTGGCACAGCAGGAGGCTGCTCTGCTGTTCCACAGGAGCTGGGCAGGCTGGGGCTGGGCAGAGCAGAGCCTCATGAAGTTCAACATGCCCAGGGCACTGCCTGGGGATGTGGGGCAGGCTGTGGGGGAACTCTGCCTGGACTGCAGCAAGGCCTTTGCCACCATCCCCCCCAGCAACCTCCTGGCCAAGCTGTCTGCACTGCCTGGGGTTGGTGTGGCCAAAGTGCAGCCCCTGGCACTTGGATGTGTTCAATCTCTGCAGAGAGCTGCTGGGATGAGCTGGCAAATCCAGGTTTGAACAGTGGAGAGCTGAGGCATGCCCCAACATTTCTTCAGAGCAAGTGATGTGGAGCTAATCCTCTCTGTTTCATCTGCAGCAGCCATCCCCTCTCACCACCCCAGCAGCAGAGTAAATTAGCCTGTGCCTGGGAATGCTAATGCTGCATCAGCTCTGCTTGAAGCCTCTCCAGTGCACGGTGCTGAGAATGCTCCATGGCAAGAGGCAAGAGCAGGGAGCATCAGCCTCATCCTTAGGAGCCTGCAAGAGAAATGCTGAACTTGGGGTGCAAGCATTGAGATGGGAGTCTGCCCCCTGAGCACAACAGCCTCTGTGCTGCTCCCTGCAGAGCCAGGGGGGTTATGCCAGGCAAAGGGTATCAGAGGGGAGGCTGCCTGTACAGCTGGGCTCTGGGTTAGGGTTTGGGGCTGCTTAAGCCAATTCAGCCAGAGAAAGGTTTGGTTGTTGCAGAAGACCAGGAGCAAAGGGCAGAGGGAGGGCTCAGTACAGCCAAGTGCTGCTGTCACATTTCTCTTCTGAACTCCTGTGGGTGGCCTCAGCAGGCAGGCAGCAGCTCAGGACATCACAGCTCACAGGCTGTTAGGGCTTGGAAGGGACCTCTGAAGACCTTTGAGGGGGCCAAGAAGGCCAAGGGCATCCTGGCCTGGGTCAGGCAGAGTGTGGCCAGCAGGAGCAGGGAAGTCCTTGTGCCCTGTGCTCAGCACTGCTGAGGCCACAGCTTGAGTCCTGTGTCCAGCTCTGGACTCCTGAGGTTAGGAAAGAGGTTGAGCTGCTGGAAGGTGTCCAGAGAAGGGCAACAAAGCTGGGGAGGGGTCTGGGGCACAGCCCTGTGAGGAGAGGCTGAGGGAGCTGGGGTTGCTTAGCCTGCAGAAGAGGAGGCTCAGGGGAGACCTTCTTGCTCTCTCCAACTCCCTGCAGGGAGGTTGGAGCCAGCTGGGGGTTGGTCTCTTCTGCCAGGCCCCCAGCAGCAGAACAGCCATTTTACCTAGGCTGCAGCTGGGGACGAAAGAGGAAGTGAAGACCCCACATGGGCATTTTATAGGGGAGCAGGGCATTATGGGAATGGAATACCTGCCTGTGACCACCCCCTGGGCTGGGCCCACCCCTTGGGACCTCCCAGGTGTGGTCTGTGCAGTGGCATCCGGGCCAGCACCCAGCCTAAACCACCACAGTAGCTCAGATGCTTCTCACTGCTGTGGGAGGAACAATAACACAGGAAAGGAAGCTCAGGGTCCCAGCCCTTTCCCCTGCATTGGAAGCAGGAGAATTCTCTCCCTCAAATCCATTGATACTGGGGATTGGATTTGGAGTATGGAATCCACTATGAGACACCAAAGGCCTGCATGGTTGTGGCCCCATGGCTGGAGAGCTTCCAGGGGAGGCTGGGGAGGGCTGTGGGCAAGCTGCTGCAGTGGAGGATGTCCCTGCTGAGGGCAGGGGCTTGGCCTGGAGGAGCTCTGGAGTTCTGGTGGTTCTTCCATGGAAAGCCTCACCACAATGAGAGGAGAGGAGAGGAGAGGAGAGGTTCAGAGAGGAGAGGAGAGGTTCAGAGAGGAGAGGAGAGGAGAGGTTCAGAGAGGAGAGGAGAGGTTCGGAGAGGAGAGGTTCGGAGAGGAGAGGAGAGGAGAGGAGAGGTTCGGAGAGGTTCGGAGAGGAGAGGTTCGGAGAGGTTCGGAGAGGAGAGGTTCGGAGAGGAGAGGAGAGGTTCGGAGAGGAGAGGTTCGGAGAGGAGAGGTTCGGAGAGGAGAGGTTCGGAGAGGAGAGGTTCGGAGAGGAGAGGAGAGGTTCGGAGAGGAGAGGAGAGGAGAGGAGAGGTTCGGAGAGGAGAGGAGAGGAGAGGAGAGGAGAGGAGAGGAGAGGAGAGGAGAGGAGAGGAGAGGAGAGGAGAGGAGAGGAGAGGAGAGGAGGTTTCTTTTAGGAATAAGAAATCACAGAATCAGAGAACTTCTTTGGGTGGAAAAAGCCTCTGGGATCACCCAGCACCATTTGATCAACTCAACCATGGCACCAAGGGCCTCAGCCAGGCTCTTCCTAAACACTCCCAGGGATGGGGACTCCACCACCTCCCTGGGCAGCACATTCCCATGGCCAATTCCTCTTGCAGGGAGGAACTTCCTAACATGCAGCCTCAACCTCCCCTGGCACAGCTTGAGACTGTGTCCTCTTGTTCTGCTGCTGGGGGCCTGGCAGAAGAGACCAACCCCCCCCTGGCTCCAACCTCCTTGCAGGGAGTTGGAGAGAGCAAGAAGGTCTCCCCTGAGCCTCCTCTTCTCCAGGCTAAGCAACCCCAGCTCCCTCAGCCTCTCCTCACAGGGCTGTGCCCCAGACCCCTCCCCAGCCTTGTGCTCCAGCCACCAGGGGCTGGCACTGGGTGGTCTCTGAAGCACCTTCAGGTGTAGTCACGCCAGGATGCTCTGGCTCTGTCCCTGCCCGTGTCCGGGGCTGGCCCCGGGCGGTCTCATTCCATAGCAGGCTCCTGCGCTCTCCGAGGTGCCGATGGGCAGCGCCGCTCCGCAGCAGGGCGCAGGCTCTGCCTCGTTCCTTCCCTGCCCTTTGCGGCGCTTCTCGCCCTCTCCCCAGGGCTGCGGGCGGCGCAGCGCTTCCCTCCGCTGGTGCCGTGCTCGTCCCCGGCGGCAGCGCCGCTCCGCAGCGCTCCTTGGCGGTGCCCGGGGCCGCGCCGCTGGCGTGGCACAGATTATTGATAGCCCTGGTCCCTACCCCACTTGACACCGCGCTCCGGCTGTCAGCCCGCTCCCTGCCTCCGATGCTTCTTGCCGTGCGGCGGTGCCAGGCCCGGGCCCGGCCCATCCGTCACTGTCACCCCGCGGCCGGTGATGGATGGCGGCGGCAGCGCCGCGGCCCGGCCCCGGCTGCCTCTCGCCCGCGCCCGGCCCCGCAGCTGCGGCCAGGCTCCGCCGGGCTGCGCCCTGCCGGCCGGCAGCGCCCTGCGCCCCCCCGGCCCCGGCTTAGTTAAAAGCGAAGCGCATCCCGCGGCCGCCGTGTCACTAATTATGCATTTAATTCAGTTACGAGGAGCTAATGGCTCCCCGCGTGCCGGCGCTGGCCGCTAAAAGGCAATTCATCCCCGGGGCCGGGCAATCCAATTACACAAAATGCTTCGTCCTAAGCCTTTCAAAGAATAATCTTATTTGTAGACATTAACATCCCAGATGCTGCTGCTGTTTGTCCATTATGACAGTGTTTGTCCTGAATAATGTATAAATAGCTCTTTCTGGACAGTTGCGTGTCACTAAATCAATACCGCTCCTGCCTGCTGCTACATTAAGTCGGCCTGGGCGAGCTGCAGAAAATTAACCTTTTGTTTCCCACTCAAAAAGGGCCTTTGAAATGGGAAGCAAGGAAGGCTTGGAGGGCCTGTGGGAATTAGGAAGGCTCTCTCTAGCTCTTTCTTCTGTTTGCTTGTTCGAGATAAGCTGACAAAGTATTCTGCAGATCCAGAGGGCTGGCACTGCCCAGGGAGGCTGTGGATGCACAAGGAGGACCTGGAGGCTGGATGAGGCCCTGAGCCAGCTGGGGCTGGTGGGAGGTGTCCCTACCCATGGCAGGGGGCTGGAAGGTCCCTTCCAGCCCAACCCCTTCTATGATTTCCCTCTACTCTGCTGTGACCTCTCAGGCTCCTTCCACCCCTCTGGAAGAGGTCAGCCACGGCTTGGCTCTCACTGAGCAGGGAGGATAAAGAGTAGAGAATCGCACCAGCAGCAAGCAAATCATTGCACATCTTGGGCAGCTCTGGTGGAAGGGCACAAAGGGGGCCCTGGATGAGGCTTTAAGCAGCATGGACTGCATGAGAGGTGTCCCTGCCCATGGCAGGGGGTTACATTAGATGATCTCTGAGGTCTCTTCCAGCCTGAGCTGTTCTATGATTCTGTGACAGGAAAAAACCCCAAACACATCCAGGCAGTGGGGAAACCTCAAACTGTCCTCTGCTTCCTTCTCTCTTCTTTGAATGATTGAAGCTTCATCTCCCAAAGCAGCTTCGTGGTGCTGAGTTCTGGCTGCAGTGTTTGGTTGTCAGGGGAACACTGCTGCTGCTGCTGCTGAGCTGTGCCTCAGCAGCCCTGCGGGCTCCCCCTGCTAAGGAGGTGAGAAATCTCCCCACAGAGCTGCTCTCCACTCAGGAAAACCCCAACCCTGGGAGCACACAGAAAACTCTGGAGAAGAGAAAGGCTTCTTTTCGTGGGGCTTGGAACGGGGAAAAGGAGCTGAGGGCAAGCAGCTCCACACAGGGCTGCTGCTCGGGCAGGGCTGGCCTGCAGTGGCCTCACTGACTGCAGTGGCCTCACTGACTGCAGTGTCCTTGCTGATTGCAGTGTCCTTGCTGATTGCAGTGTCCTCACTGACTGCAGTGGCCTCACTGACTGCAGTGTCCTTGCTGACTGCAGTGTCCTTGCTTATTGCAGTGGCCGCACTGATTGCAGTGTCCTCACTGACTGCAGTGTCCTTGCTTATTGCAGTGTCCTCACTGACTGCAGTGTCCTTGCTTATTGCAGTGGCCGCACTGATTGCAGTGGCCTCACTGACTGCAGTGTCCTTGCTTATTGCAGTGGCCGCACTGATTGCAGTGGCCTCACTGACTGCAGTGTCCTTGCTGATTGCAGTGGCCGCACTGACTGCAGTGGCCTCACTGACTGCAGTGGCCTCACTGACTGCAGTGTCCTTGCTGATTGCAGTGTCCTCACTGACTGCAGTGTCCTCACTGTTTGCAGTGGCCTCACTGACTGCAGTGTCCTTGCTGATTGCAGTGGCCTCACTGACTGCAGTGGCCTCACTGACTGCAGTGTCCTTGCTGATTGCAGTGGCCGCACTGACTGCAGTGGCCTCACTGACTGCAGTGTCCTTGCTGATTGCAGTGGCCTCACTGACTGCAGTGGCCTCACTGACTGCAGTGTCCTTGCTGATTGCAGTGGCCTCACTGACTGCAGTGGCCTCACTGACTGCAGTGTCCTTGCTGATTGCAGTGGCCGCACTGACTGCAGTGGCCTCACTGACTGCAGTGGCCTCACTGATTGCAGTGTCCTCACTGACTGCACTGTCCTCACTGTTTACAGTGGCCTCACTGACTGCAGTGTCCTCACTGACTGCACTGTCCTCACTGTTTGCAGTGGCCTCACTGACTGCACTGTCCTCACTGACTGCAGTGGTCTCACTGATTGCAGTGACCTCACTCACTACAGTGGCCTCGCTGACTGCACTGTCCTCACTGATTGCAGTGACCTCACTGACTGCTCTGTCCTCACTGATTGCAGTGGCCTCACTGATTGCAGTGACCTCACTGACTGCTCTGTCCTCACTGATTGCAGTGACCTCACTGACTGCTCTGTCCTCACTGATTGCAGTGACCTCACTGACTGCACTGTCCTCACTGATTGCAGTGGCCTCACTGATTGCAGTGACCTCACTGACTGCAGTGTCCTCACTGACTGCAGTGTCCTCACTGATTGCAGTGGCCTCACTGACTGCAGTGGCCTCACTGACTGCAGTGTCCTCACTGATTGCAGTGGCCTCACTGACTGCAGTGGCCTCACTGACTGCACTGTCCTCACTGATTGCAGTGGCCTCACTGACTGCAGTGTCCTCACTGATTGCAGTGGCCTCACTGATTGCAGTGACCTCACTGACTGCACTGTCCTCACTGATTGCAGTGGCCTCACTGACTGCAGTGTCCTCACTGACTGCAGTGTCCTCACTGATTGCAGTGACCTCACTGACTGCAGTGTCCTCACTGACTGCAGTGTCCTCACTGATTGCAGTGGCCTCACTGACTGCTCTGTCCTCACTGACTGCAGTGTCCTCACTGATTGCAGTGGCCTCACTGACTGCAGTGGCCTCACTGACTGCACTGTCCTCACTGATTGCAGTGGCCTCACTGACTGCAGTGTCCTCACTGATTGCAGTGGCCTCACTGACTGCAGTGTCCTCACTGACTGCAGTGTCCTCACTGATTGCAGTGGCCTCACTGACTGCACTGTCCTCACTGATTGCAGTGGCCTCACTGATTGCAGTGTCCTCACTGACTGCAGTGTCCTCACTGATTGCAGTGACCTCACTGACTGCACTGTCCTCACTGATTGCAGTGGCCTCACTGATTGCAGTGGCCTCACTGATTGCAGTGGCCTCACTGACTGCAGTGTCCTCACTGATTGCAGTGGCCTCACTGACTGCAGTGGCCTCACTGACTGCACTGTCCTCACTGATTGCAGTGGCCTCACTGACTGCAGTGTCCTCACTGATTGCAGTGGCCTCACTGACTGCAGTGGCCTCACTGACTGCACTGTCCTCACTGATTGCAGTGGCCTCACTGACTGCAGTGTCCTCACTGACTGCAGTGTCCTCACTGATTGCAGTGACCTCACTGACTGCTCTGTCCTCACTGATTGCAGTGGCCTCACTGACTGCAGTGTCCTCACTGACTTCAGTGACCTCACTGACTGCAGTGGCCTCACTGATTGCAGTGTCCTCACTGACTGTACTGTCCTCACTGTTTGCAGTGGCCTCACTGACTGTAGTGTCCTTGCTGACTACAGTGTCCTCACTGACTGCAGTGGTCTCACTGATTGCAGTGACCTCACTCACTACAGTGGCCTTGCTGACTGCACTGTCCTCACTGATTGCAGTGTCCTCACTGATTGCAGTGTCCCCACTGACTGCAGTGTCCCCACTGATTGAAGTGTCCTCACTGACTGCAGTGTCCTCACTGTTTGCAGACACTCTGCCATAGTTTGTGCTGAGTGCCCTCTGCTACAGGGTTGTTTCCTGTGTCCAGAAGTCCAGCCCAGTGGGTGGACACAGGAAATTAGGTATTTCCTACCATGATCCCTTGCACCAATATAAGTTTCACGGTGGGGTCTGGCACTTCCTCTTTCCTTTCCTCTCTGACACCCGGTAACTGGGGGAGAGATCTCCCGGCCATGGGCCTGATTAGGCCCAAGGCCACAGGGGAATGGGCAGTCTGAGATCTGGCCAGCTGAGACTAGCCTAGCAGTGGGGGGCGGGAAGGAGGAGCCCGGGGGATTTTGGGTGCACCCTCAGGTGGGGATGGGATCTTTCTGGGTCTGTTTTGGGCTCTCTCTTGTCACTGTGTTCCTAGCTCTCTGCATGCACTCACCGTTCTATTTAAACTTTCCATCACTTTTGCAATCTGTTTGTCTGAGTCGTTATTCCTGCGCGTGGTGGGGGGGGGGTTTGCCCCAACCCATTACATTTTGGTGCACCAACGTGGGGCTGGCTCTTGTGCCCACTCTGCAGATTGATTGCAAAGGATGGAGAGTTTAAATTCAGTTCTGGGCGTCGGTTTGGGTTTGGCAGTTGGGGGCTCAGGTGATGTTGCTGGGACGACCGTGTGAGTTCTTGTGGATTGTGGGGGGGATAACTGGTGCGCTGCCGGTGGCACGGACCCTCTCCTGCTATTTCAGGCAGGGGTGGTTCTCGACCATCGGCATCGGGGTACCGCTTGAGAACGTGGAACCTGCCCTTCCTCTGCGGCGGGGAGCAAAGTGGGGGAGGGGCAGCTGCGAGCAGATCAGTCAGGTCTGTTCTCGCTGCGGGGATAGAGCCAGCCGCTGCGAGCGGGCGAGCCAGCTCCCGAAACCCTGGGGGGCCGACGGGGACTCCAGCTGGAAAGCTGTTTTCAAGGGCTCTGAGAACGCGTGTATGGCTTTCGCTGGAGAAGCCGTTGGAGTGTCCGAGGGGTGGAGGTGATTTTGATTCTGTGCCGCGACAGCAGAGGTGGGCGGAGCCCTGCTGTGTGCCGAGTGGCAGCGGTGGCCCTGGCCGTGCGCTCGGGCTGCAGTAGGGCCGGCTCCGATCTCTCCCCAATTTTTGGATGAGTTCCAAAAGTGGCGCCGAGCACCTGGCTCCACCTCCCTTCTTCTCAGTGAGCTGTGGTGCAGCCCCTCCCTTTTCCGGGGGTGTGTGCAGCCGGATGCTGTCATGCCTCAGTACACGAACGCCTAGTGGGGGGGCGGAGTTCCTCGGACATGCATCCGTGTGGTTTTGGACCACAGATGGAAGCGGTTGGTTGTTGCACCCTGGATGGATTGAAAAAGGCAGCCGTGGGTTGGATTGTTTCGACTGGCCTGCCCCAGGGGTGGAGAATATGCCGCCGAGTGAATATAGGTGAGAATAAAGGCTTGACTGAGAAGTTGTGAGGCTTTTCCAGGTGGCCAGGATGTCCAACGGATCCATGGAGAACTTGCACCGCAAGAGAATGAGCTCTGCATCGCCGGGAGGTTCCATTGGATGAACTGGAATGGACAGACACTAGAGCCTGACTGAGAGACTGTTTGGGTGGACGCCCAGATGAAGACACGGACTTCGCCGGACATGTCATCAGTTTTCTGATTTGATGATGTGTCTGGGTGCAGGGATTATGGTATGAAATAAGGGGTGGCTCCTGTCGTAGTTTGGGCTGGGTGCCCTCTGCTACAGGGGTGTTTCCTGTGTCCAGAAGTCCAGCCCAGTGGGTGGACACAGGAAATTAGGTATTTCCTACCATGATCCCTTGCACCACTATAAATCTCACGGCGGGATCTGGCACTTCCTCTTTCCTTCCTCTCCGCCACCCGGTAACTGGGGGAGAGATCTCCCGGCCATAGGCCTGATTAGGCCCAAGGCCATGGGGGGATGGGCAGTCTGAGATCTGGGCAGCGGAGACTAGCCTAGCAGTGGGGGGGGGAAGGAGGAGCCCTGGGGGTTTTGGGTGCACCTTCAGGTGGGGATGGGATCTCTCTGGGTCTGTTTTGGGCTCTCTCTCGTCACTGTGTTCCTAGCTCTCTGCATGCACTCTCTGTTCTCTATTGAACCTTTCCATCACTTTTGCAATCTGTTTGTCTGAGTCGTTATTCCTGCGCGTGGTGGGGAGGGGGTCTGCCCCAGCCCATCACACACTCACAGAACTGTTTTGCTTGTAAAACACCTCTGGGGGTTCAGCCATCAAGCCAAGACCACCCCATGGCCACTGATGGACTGGGACAGAGCTGCCTACACTAGTGCTGTGTTTAAGACACCACCTCCCTCCCAGCTTAATTAGGAGAGTTTCAATTTCTGTGTCCTGTCCTGGCATTGTCCCAAGAGACCTTCACAGGAGTCCCCAGATTGCAGAATCACAGAATCAGCCAGGCTAAGCAACCCCAGCTCCCTCAGCCTCTCCTCACAGGGCTGTGCCCCAGACCCCTCCCCAGCCTTGTGCCCAAGACCCCTCCCCAGCTTTGTTGCCCTTCTCTGGACACCTTCCAGCAGCTCAACCTCTTTCCTAACCTCAGGAGCCCAGAGCTGGACACAGGACTCAAGCTGTGGCCTCAGCAGTGCTGAGCACAGGGCACAAGGACTTCCCTGCTCCTGCTGGCCACACTCTTCCTGACCCAGGCCAGGATGCCCTTGGCTTTCTTGGCCCCCTGGGCACACTGCTAGCTCCTCTTCAGCTGCTCTCCCCCAGCACCCCCAGCTCCCTCTCTGCCTGGCTGCTCTCAGCCCCTCTGCCCCCAGCCTGTGGCACTGCCTGGGGTTGTTGTTGGGGTTGGTGTGTCCAAAGTGCAGCCCCTGGCACTCCTATCTATGACAGCCCCTGAGAGTCTTGTCTGCAATCAGAAGCTCAATTCCTCCTGAACCCTCTCTGCCTTTGCCAGAGGTGCAGCTGAGCAGTGAGCAGCAGGAAGGACAGGACGTGGCTGGGAGGGAACAGAAGAACATCATCATGAGAAAAGCTCAGCTCAGAGGCAGCTTGAAGGCTCTGTGCTCTGTTCTGTGCTCTGTGTTCTGTGTTCTGCCACAAAGTCATTTGCAAGGAACTCACTGGGAATAGTCCAGTGCTGGTAAATGCTGTCCAATCTCCTTGTAGGGCAGAAGTGGCACCTTCAGCTCTTCTGAAGTCCAAGTGGTGTCCCCCAGGGGTCTGTGCTGGGCCCTGTGCTGGTCAATATTTGCATCACTGCTGCAGGCAGCAGGCTCCAGGCAGCAGCAGCAGTGTGCAGCTGGCACCAGGCTGAGTGGTGCTGTCCATGGGCCAGAGGGACAGGAGGGCATCCAGAGGGCCCTGGGCAGTCTGCAGAGGTGGTGCCAGGGGAAGCTGCTGAGGCTCAGCCAGAGCAAGGGCAGGGTCCTGGCACTGGGCTGAAATAATCCTCACTGCCAGCACAGCCTGGGGGAGAGAAAGCAGCCCTGAGGAGAAGGCCTTGGGGATGCTGGTGGGGAGAAGCTGGCCAGGAGCAGGCAGTGAGAGACTGCAGCACAGGAGGCCAAGGGCAGCCTGGGCTGCACCCAAAGCAGGGTGGCCAGAGCTGGAGAGAGGGATCCTGCCCCTATGCTCTGCTCTGCTCTGGGGAGACCTCACCTGCAGGGCTGGGGCCAGAGCTGGAGCCCTCAGCACAGGAGGGAGCTGGAGCTGAGGGAGAGGCTCCAGAGGAGGCCAGCAAGATGCTCAGTGGGTTGGAGCAGCTCTGCTGTTGGACAGGCTGAGGGAGCTGGGGTTGGTCAGCACTGGCCCAGGCTACCCAGGGAAGTGGTGGAGTCCCCATCCCTGGAGGTGTTTAAAGGCCATTTGGGTGAGGTGCTCAGGGCCATGGTCTGGCACTGTGTGCAGGGAGCCGCTAGGTTGTGGCTGGACTCCAAGCTCTCCCACCAGGGCACTCTGCTGTGTGGCTCTGTGACAATGGTTCCCAGCCCTTCTCCAGCCCTCTGTGCCTGGCAGGACTCAGGCAGTGGCTGTGTCAGGCCAGCACTCCCCACATATATTTATAACCTCCCCTGTGTCCATTGGAGCATCTTCAGGGGGATGAATTGTTCAAGTCTGCAAAGTTTCTGCCTCTCTAATGGGCTGCTAATGGAAGGAGCTCTCAAAGAGGGCTGAGCAGGCCGGGCTGTGACCTCCCCCCAGGTACAGCACGTGGCAGAATCTATCTTACACCATGAAATGTAGATTGCAAATCCATTAGGCTGGAGCCTGGCCCTGGCTGTGTGCTGCTGAGGCAGCTCTCCCAGCTCCATAAATAATAAATGCTGGCAGCCTGACCTTGAATCTCCAACGTGGGCTGAGGGATGCTCCACCCAGCCAGGGCTGCCTTGCACAGCAGCTTTGAGCTGGGCATCCAGCTGCAGCTGTGGCACCAAGCAAGGCTGGCACTGCCTGCTGCCTGGGCTGGGCCTCAGCTGCAGTCACACAAGCACCAGGGCTGGAGTAGACCTCTCAGGTGTTTGAGTCCAGCCACCAAGCCAACCCCACCATGCCCACTGAGCCCTGCCCAAGGTGCCAGGGCCAGCCTCCCAGCTGTCCTTAGCTGACAGAGGCCAGAGCACAGCACTGCCTGTCCCAGCAGCTGACAGCAGAGGCCAGCTCACAGGGCCCAGTGCTGCCCAACTCACCCAGAGGGAACCAGGCTCCCATTTGAAGGGCAGGTTTTCAGCAGCCCTGGCTCATTGGAGAGGTCCCAGAGGACTGGAAGCTGCCAAGGTGCTGCCCATCCACAAGCAGGGCTGGAAGGAGGAGCCAGGGAGTTCCAGAGCTGGCAGCCTGCCCTCAGTGCCAGGCAAGGTGATGGCACAGGACATTCTGAGGGCAATCACACAGCACTCACAGCATGGCCAAGGGCTTAGGCCCAGCCAGCAGGGATTCAGGCAGGGCAGGGCCTGCCTGACCAACCTGAGCTCCTTCCATGCCCAGGGCACTGCCTGAGGGATGTGGGGCAGGCTGTGGATGGAGTCTGCCTGGGCTGCAGCAAGGCCTTTGCCAGCATCCCCCCCAGCAAGCTCCTGGCCAAGCTGTCAGCCCCTGGCTGGGACAGCAGCTCTGAGCTGGGTTAGGAAGTGGCTGGAGGCTGAGCCCAGAGAGTGGTGGTGAATGGTGCCACAGCCAGCTGGCAGCCAGGCTCCAGTGGTGTGCCCCAGGGAGCAGTGCAGGGCCCCAGCCTGATCAATATCTTTATTGGAGAAGGGGTCTGGGGCACAAGGCTGGGGAGGGGTCTGGGGCACTTGGGTCTGTCTGCCTCCCAGGAGCCCAAGTTAATGATGTTCCCAGAAGGCTGCCTAGCCTGGTGCAGCCCTCTGACTACTATCCTTTACTAGTTATGCAGTTAGGGAATGATGATGTTGCAACCAGAGCTCCCAGGGCTATAAAAATTACTTCAGGGCCCTGGGAGATCTGGTTGAGGGATCAGGGGCACAAATAATTTTTTCATCCATATGCTTAGTTGCAGGAGGGAATACAAGAAGGAACAGACCCCTCCCCAGCCTTGTGCCCCAGACCCCTCCCCAGCCTTGTGCCCCAGACCCCTCCCCAGCTTTGTTGCCCTTCTCTGGACACCTTCCAGCAGCTCAACCTCTTTCCTACCCTCAGGAGCCCAGAGCTGGACACAGGACTCAAGCTGTGGCCTCAGCAGTGCTGAGCACAGGGCACAAGGACTTCCCTGCTCCTGCTGGCCACACTCTGCCTGACCCAGGCCAGGATGCCCTTGGCCTTCTTGGCCCCCTGGGCACACTGCTGCCTCCTCTTCAGCTGCTCTCCCCCAGCACCCCCAGCTCCCTCTCTGCCTGGCTGCTCTCAGCCACTCTGACCCCAGCCTGTAGCTCTGCATGGGGTTGGTGTGGCCAAAGTGCAGCCCCTGGCACTTGGACTTGTTGAATGCCATCCTGTTGGCCTCTGCCCATCTGTCCAGTTGGTCAAGATCCCCCTGCAGAGCCCTTCTGCCCTCTAACTGACCAACATCTGCTCCCAACTCGGTGTCATCAGCAAATTTGCTGATGACTGACTCCATCCCCTCATCCACACCATCAATGAAGATATTGAACAGGCTGGGGCCCACCACTGATCCCTGGGGGACACCACTGGTGCCTGGCTGCCAGCTGGCTGTGGCACCATTCACCACCACTCTCTGGGCTCAGCCTGCAGCCAGTTCCTAACTCAGCTCAGAGTGTTGTGGTCCAAGCCACGAGCTGCCAGCTTAGCCAGCAGTTTGCTGTGGGGGACGGTGTCAAAGGCCCTGCTGAAGTCCAGGCAGACCACATCCACAGCCTGCCCCATGTCCACCAGGCAATCACCTGATCATAGAAGGAGATCAGGTTGGAGAGGCAGGACCTGCCCTTCCTAAATCCATGTTGGCTGGACCTGAGCCCTTGGCCATCCTTCAGGTGCGCAGTTATTGCCCCCAGGATAATCTGCTCCATCACTTTCCCTGGCACTGAGCTCAGGCTGCCAGGCCTGGAGCTTCCAGGTTCCTCCATCCAACTCTTCTTGTGGATGGGGACCACATTGGCCAGTTTCAGTCATCTGGGACCTCAGTGGTGAGCCAGGACTGGAAGAAAATGATGCAGAGCAGCTTGGCAGCTCATCTGCCAGCTCTCTCAGCACCCTAGAACGGATCCCATCCGGTCCCATGGACTTGTGAGTGTCCAAGTGGCTCAGCAGGTCTCCAACTAATTCCTCATGGATTTCCAGGGCGTTAGACTGCTCCCTGACCCCGTCACCCAGCTCAGGAGGCCACTCCTCCTGAACTCCTGCCTTGCTGTTAAACATTGAGGCAAAGAAGGTGTTCAGGACCTCAGCCTTTTCCTCATCTTCAGTCACAGTGTTCCCCTCCAGGTCCAATAAGCAGTGCAGGTTCTTCCTGCCCTTCTTTTTAGTGTTGATATATTTGTAACAATGCTGTTTATTGTCTCTCACAGAGGTGTTCAGCTTCAGTTCCAGATGGGCCTTTGCCTCTCTAATCTTTCTCCTACATAATCTAACAACTTCCTTGAACATACCTGGAGAAGCCTTCCCCTCCTTCCAAAGGTGATACAGCCTCTTTTTTCCCCTTACATCCTTCAGGAGCTGCTTGCTCATCCAGGCCCAGATCCTTCCCCAGCGCTCATCTTTCGGCACATGGGCACAGCCTGTTCCTGTGCCTTCCAGAGCTTCAATAGCAAGAGGAAGGGCAGAGACAACCTCCACTCCTTGGTGGACATGGAGGGAAATGTTGTATCAAAGGATGAGGAAAAGGCAGAGATACTTAACACCTTCTTTGCCTCAATTTTTACTAGCAGGACAGAATGTCTTCCAGACAGCTGGCCTGCAGAGCTGGCAGAAGGAGCCAGGGTGCTGCACAGTTTCCCTATGTTCCAGGAGCAGGTAGTTGGAGTGCTCCTCAGCTGCTTGGATCCCCACAAGTCCATGGGACCAGATGGGATTCATCCTAGGGTGCTGAGAGAGCTGTCAGAGGAGCTGGCCAAGCCGCTCTCTGTCATTTTTCAGCAGCCCTGGCTCACTGGCGAGGTCCCAGAGGACTGGAAGCTGGCCAACGTGGTGCCCATCCACAAGCAGGGCCGGTTGGATGAGCCAGGGAATTATAGGCCTGTCAGCCTGACCTCAGTGCCAGGCAAGATCATGGAACAGGTCATCCTGAGTGCAATCACACAGCACTGACAGGATGGCCAAGGGATCAGGCCCAGCCAACATGGATTCAGGAAGGGCAGGTCCTGCCTGACCAACCTGAGCTCCTTCCATGCCCAGGGCACTGCCTGGTGGATGTGGGGCAGGCTGTGGATGTATTCTACCTGGACCTCAGCAAGGCCTTTGACACCATCCCCCCTCCTGGTCAAGCTGTCAGCCCCTGGCTGGGACAGCAGCTCTGAGCTGAGTTAGGAAGTGGCTGGAGGCTGAGCCCAGAGAGTGGTGGTGAATGGTGTCACAGCCAGCTGGCAGCCAGGCACCAGTGCTGTGCCCCAGGGAGCAGGGCTGGGCCCCATCCTCTTTAACATCTTTATTGATGGTCTGGATGAGGGCATTGAGTCCATCAGCAGTAAATCTGCAGACAACACCAAGCTGGGGGCAAGAGTTGATCTGCTGGAGGGTAGAGAGGCTCTGCAGAGGGACCTCAACAGGCTGGACAGATGGGCAGAGTCCAAGGGCAGGAGATTGAACACATCCAAGTGCCAGGTTCTGCACATTGGCCACAGCAACCCCAGGCAGTGCTACAGGCTGGGGTCAGAGTGGCTGGAGAGCGGCCAGGCAGAGAGGGAGCTGGGGGTGCTGGGTGATGGTAGGCTGAACATGAGCCTGCAGTGTGCCCAGGCAGCCAAGAGGGCCAAGGGCATCCTGGCCTGCATCAAGAACAGTGTGGCCTGCAGGAGCAGGGAGGTCATTCTGCCCCTGTACACTGCACTGGTTAGGCCACACCTCGAGTACTGTGTCCAGTTCTGGGCTCTTGAGGTTAGGAAGGAGGTTGACTTGCTGGAAGGTGTCCAGAGAAGGGCAACAAAGCTGGGCAGGGGTCTGGAGCACAGCCCTGTGAGGAGAGGCTGAGGGAGCTGGGGTTGCTTAGCCTGCAGAAGAGGAGGCTCAGGGGAGACCTTCTTGCTCTCTCCAGCTCCCTGCAGGGAGGTTGGAGCCAGGGGGGGGTTGGTCTCTTCTGCCAGGCCCCCAGCAGCAGAACAAGAGGACACAGTCTCAAGCTGTGCCAGGGGAGGTTGAAGCTGGAGGGGAGGAGAAAGTTCTTCCCAGCAAGAGGAATTGGCCACTGGGATGAGCTGTCCAGGGAGGTGGTGGAGTCCCCATCCCTGCAGGGGTTCCAGAGGGGCTTGGATGTGGCTCTTGAAGCCATGGTTGAGCTGTCAGGAGCTGTTGGGTCCCAGGTTGGACTTGGTGGTCTCTGAGCTCTTTTCCAACCTGGCTGATTCTGTGATTCTCTGACTCTGTGGTGCTGTGCACAGGGCTTTGTCCCTTGGGATTTCCCTCCCAGGTACACATGCAGCAGGGTTGCCTTGGAGGTCCTTCTGAGCAGCCTTTGCAGGTGGCACAGCAGAGGCAGGCTCTGGGAGCTCCCAGGAGCGTTGGCTCCCCGCGGGGCGCCGGGGGGCTGCAGGCGGGCCGGGCTGGCCGGGCAGAGGCAGGCTGGGCAGCAGGGCTGAAGCAGCTCTCCATCACTGTCACTAAGGGGGGCAGGGGGCCCTGCCGCCTCGCAGGCACCATTTCCATGATTACATAGATCGTTGCCTCCCCATTGTTTCCGGGGTAGGTTTAATTAGCTCCCAATTAATGCCGGGCGGTGGCCAGGGCTCAGCGCCGCGCCCCGTCTGCTCTGAGGGCTGCAGCAACCAGGGGGGCATGGAAGATCGATGATCTGCACCCGGAGAGAGAGGGAGGAGAGAAATCTGTCTGTCCATTCCGCCCCGGCGACTTGCTCCAGCCTGATTGCTTCACAGCCAGGAGAGAACTCTCCTAAAGGTCCAACCCTGCCCAAAGCCGAGGCAGAGGCAGGCAGGGGGCAGCTGAGAGGGTCCTGCCAGGGAGGCTTCCCAGAGCTCTGCTGCCCACAGCAGGGATGGCTGCAGCCCAGTGGCGGTGGCTCTGGCACAGCTCCAGCAAGAGAGCTGCAAAGGTGTTAGACAGAACTCCAAACCCAAGCCCAGACCAAGGACAAAAGCAGAGAACCATAGAATCAATGAGGCTGGAAAAGAGCTCAGAGCTCATCAAGTGCAACCTGTGACCTAATCCCCAACCCCTCCTGACAGCTAAACCCTGGCTCCAAGAGCCACATCCAAGCCTTGCCTGAGCACCTCCAGGGATGGGGACTCCACCACCTCCCTGGGCAGCTCATCCCAGTGGCCAATTCCTCTTGCTGGGAAGAACTTTCTCCTCCCCTTCAGCCTCAACCTCCCCTGGCACAGCTTGAGACTGTGTCCTCTTGTTCTGCTGCTGGGGGCCTGGCAGAAGAGACCAACCCCCAGCTGGCTCCAACCTCCCTGCAGGGAGTTGGAGAGAGCAAGAAGGTCTCCCCTGAGCCTCCTCTGCTCCAGGCTAAGCAACCCCAGCTCCCTCAGCCTCTCCTCACAGGGCTGTGCCCCAGACCCCTCCCCAGCCTTGTGCCCCAGACCCCTCCCCAGCTTTGTTGCCCTTCTCTGGACACCTTCCAGCAGCTCAACCTCTTTCCTACCCTCAGGAGCCCAGAGCTGGACACAGGACTCAAGCTGTGGCCTCAGCAGTGCTGAGCACAGGGCACAAGGACTTCCCTGCTCCTGCTGGCCACACTCTGCCTGACCCAGGCCAGGATGCCCTTGGCCTTCTTGGCCCCCTGGGCACACTGCTGCCTCCTCTTCAGCTGCTCTCCCCCAGCACCCCCAGCTCCCTCTCTGCCTGGCTGCTCTCAGCCCCTCTGCCCCCAGCCTGTGGCACTGCCTGGGGTTGCTGTGGCCAAAGTGCAGCCCCTGGCACTTGGATGTGTTCAATCTCCTGTCCTTGGCCTCTGCCCATCTGCCCAGCCTGGCAAGGTCCCTCTGCAGAGCTCTGCTCCCCTCTCACAGCTCAGCTCCTGCCCCCAGCTTGCTGTCAGTTGCACATTCACTGCTGATGGACTCCATTCCCTCCTCCAGATCATCAATGAAGATATTGATCAGGCTGGGGCTCAGCACTGCTCCCTGGGGCACAGCACTGGTGCCTGGCTGCCAGCTGGCTGTGGCACCATTCACCACCACTCTCTGGGCTCAGCCTCCAGCCACTTCCTAACCCAGCTCAGAGCTGCTGTCCCAGCCAGGGGCTGACAGCTTGGCCAGGAGCTTGCTGGGGGTTCATTGTACTGAGGGTGAGGACAACAGGGCAAACCCCACAGCTCTACTGCTGCCTTTCTGGGGGCAGGGGGTCAGGGTCTCAGCTCCTGCTGGTGGCCTCTTGGAAGAGATTCACAACATCTCCATGAGGGAAGAAAAATCCTTTCATCTTAGGCAGAATCTTGAGCAGTGCTGGAGGGCTGGAGCAGCTCTGCTGGGAGCACAGGCTGAGGGAGCTGGGGCTGTGCAGCCTGCAGAAGAGAAGGCTCCAGGGGGACCTCAGAGCTGCTGCCAGGAGCTGAAGGGATCCTGCAGGAAGGCTGCAGAGAGACTTTTTCCAAGAGTGTCCAAGGATAGGACAAGGGAAATGGATTCAAACTGAAGGAGAATAGGTTTAGACTGGATCTGAGGAAGAACTTCTTCACTAGGAGGGTGCCAAGGCTCTGGAGTGGATTGTCCAGAGAGGTTGTGGCTGCCTCCTCCCTAGAGATGTTCCAGGCCAGGCTGGATGGGGCCTTGAGGAAGCTGAGCTAGCTGAGAGGTGTCCCTGCCCATGGCAGGGGTAGGAGCAGATGATCTCTGAGGCCTCTTCCAGCCTGAGCTGTGCTGGGAGTCTATGATCCTTCTGATCTATGTGGTGAACATCCTTGGGGCAGTCACAGCATCACAGGATGCAGAGGGTTGGAAGGGACCTCTGGAGATCATCCAGTCCAAGCCCCTGCCAGAGCAGGGCACCCAGAGCACATCCAGGTGGGTTTGGAATGTCTCTAGAGGAGGCTGAAGCACCTCTGTCAGAAAGAGCTGGCATGGGCACCACATCCTCTGGACATCAGACCAAGGTCTGCTGCTTTTCACTCTTCTGGCAGAGCTCCTGTCAGGCTTTCACCTGTGGCAGTTCCCAAAGCTCCACAAACAGCCACCAAGGCTGAGAAGCCTCCCAGGGAGCTCTCTGCTTACTGAACAACATCTGAGTGCTTCCATAATGCCCTGCTGGGCAAGCCTGGGGACCTGCCCACACACACCAGGGCTTGCAGCACATCAGCCTGGGAGCCAGAGAAGGTCTGCAGCTCACAGCTTCCCCCATGGACAACATGCTCCAGAGCTCCTGCAAGCACCATGCCAGGGCCTGCAGGTCTGGAGACTGTCTGAAGGGGTAAGAGCAATGAAATGAGAGCACAAGGAGAAGCCAGAGAGGCTGCAAGGACCAGGGAAGAAGATCACAGAATCACAGAATGCATCCAGTTGGCAGAGGCCTCCAGGCTCCTCCAGCCCAGTCTCAGCCCAGCATTGCAGGCAGCACCAAGCCATGGCCCTAAGCAGCAGCTCCATGCTGCTGGAGCACCCCCAGGGATGGGCACTGCAGCACTGCCCTGGGCAGCCTCTGCCAGGGGCTGAGAACCTTCCAGGGCAGAAACATCTCCTGAGCTCCAGCCTGAGCCCTCCCTGGGGCAGCTTGGAACCATTGCCTCTGCTCCTGGCCCTTGCCACCAAGGAGCAGAGGCTGTCCCCTCCTCACTCCAACCCCCCCTCAGGGAGCTGTAGAGAGCAAGGAGGTCTCTCCCAGCCTCCTCCCCTCCAGCCTGAACACCCCCAGCTTCTTGCAATGCTCCTTGCAGGTCATGTGCTCCAGGCTCTGCAGATGAGAGAGCTGTGAAGAGGCCACCAGGCTCTGGTCTGAATGGGGCACAGCATTTGAGACAACAGCCACAAGACAGAAAGCCACAGCAGCACTGAATGCATTGGATTGGATTGGATTGGATTGGATGAATTGGATTGGGTTGGGTTGGATTGGATTGGATTGGGTTGGCATGGATTGGATTGGGTTGGGATGGGTTGGGTTGGGTTTGATTGGATCGGATCGGGTTGGGTTGGATTGGATTGGGTTGGGTGGGGTTGGATTGGATTGGATTGAGTTGGGATGGTTTGGGTTGGATTGTGTTGGGTTGGATAGGATTTGATTGGATTGGATTGAGTTTGGATTGGTTTGGATTGGATTGGATTTGATTGGATTGGGTTGGGTTGGATTGGATTGGATTGCATTGGGTTGGATTGGATTGGGTTGGGTTGGATTGGATTGAGTTGGGTTGGATTGGGTTGGATTGAGTTGGTTTGGGTTGGATTGGATGGAGTTGGGTTGGATTGAGTTGGATTGGAATGAGTTGGGTTGGATTGGATTGAGTTGGGTTGGGTTGGATTGGGTTGGATTGAGTTGGGTTGGGTTGGATTGAGTTGGGTTGGGTTGGATTGGATTGAGTTGGGTTGGGTTGGATTGGGTTGGATTGAGTTGGGTTGGATTGAGTTGTGTTGGGTTGGATTGGATTGAGTTGGGTTGGATTGGATTGGGTTGCATTGGATTGGGTTGGGTTGGGATGGGTTGGGTTGGGTTTGATTGGATCAGATCGGGTTGGGTTGGATTGGATTGAGTTGGGTTGGGTTGCATTGGGTTGGATTGGGTTGGGTTGGGTCGGGATGGATTGGATTGGGTTGGATTGGATTGAGTTGGATTGGATTGGGTTGGTTTGGATTGGGTTGCATTGCATTGCATTACATTGGGTTGCATTGGATTGGGTTGGGTTGGGTTGGATTGGATTGAGTTGGGTTGGGTTGAATTGGATTGGGTTGGGTTGGATTCAATTGGGTTGGGTTGGATTGGATTGAGTTGGGTTGGGTTGAATTGGATTGGGTTGGGTTGGATTCAATTGGGTTGGGTTGGGTTGGATTGGATTGAGTTGGATTGGATTGGATTGGGTTGTGTTGTGTTGGATTGGATTGGGTTGGATTGGGTTGGATTCGGTTGGGTTGGATTGGATTGGGTTGGATTGGGTTGGATTTGGTTGGGTTGGATTGGGTTGGATTTGGTTGGGTTGGATTGGGTTGGATTGGGTTGTGTTGGGTTGGATTGGGTTGGGTTGGATTGGGTTGGATTGGGTTGGATTGGATTGGGTTGGATTGGGTTGTGTTGGGTTGGATTGGGTTGGGTTGGATTGGGTTGGATTGGGTTGGATTGGATTGGGTTGGATTGGGTTGGATTTGGTTGGGTTGGATTGGGTTGGATTTGGTTGGGTTGGATTGGGTTGGATTGGGTTGTGTTGGGTTGGATTGGGTTGGGTTGGATTGGGTTGGATTGGATTGGATTGGGTTGGATTGGGTTGGATTGGGTTGGATTGGATTGGGTTGGATTGGATTGGGTTGGATTGGGTTGGGTTGGATTGGGTTGGATTGGATTGGGTTGGATTGGGTTGGGTTGGGTTGGATTGGGTTGGATTGGATAGAATTGGGTTGGATTGGGTTGGGTTGGATTGGATTGGGTTTGATTGGATTGGGTTGGATCGGATTGGAAGGGTCCTTAAAGCTCCTGCAGTCCCAACCCTCTGCCATGGGCAGGGCTTCCTCCCACTAGCCCAGCTTGCCCCAGGTCCCATTGAACCTGGATTTCAACACTTATAGGCCTGGAGCCTCCACACCTTTTCTGGGTAACCTGTTCCAGTGCCTCACAACCTTCACAGGGAAGAATTTCTTCCTCCTGTCTCATCCCAGTCCAGCTTCTGCCACTCTGAAGACATTGCCCCCCTTGTCCTGTCCTCAGAGGTCCCTCCTGAGCTCTCCTGTAGCAACCTTCAAATCCTGGAAGGTTGCTCTAAGGTCTTCCTGAAGCCTTCTCTTCCCCAGGCTGTCCCCACAGGGAGGTGCTCCAGCCCCCTGCTCACCCTTTTGGCCTCCTCCAGCCCCAGCTCTGCATGGCTGAGTGCCTCTGCCTTGCCAGCTCTGCCCAGGCAGAATGGTGCAGCAAAGAGCTGCTGGTGTAGGCACTGAGCTTGCCCTGAGCATGAGAACCACAGAGTGCCAGGGGCTGGAAGGAACCTCAAAAGCTCTTCCAGTCCAATCCCTGCCAGAGCAGGACACCCAGGGCAGGGCACCCAGAACACAGCCGGGGGGGGGGGTTAGGACACCTCCAGAGCAGGAGACTCCACAACCCCCCTGGTCAGCCTGCTCCAGGCCTCTGGCACCCTCCCAGGGAAAGAATTCTCCTCCTGTGTCCATGGCACTTCCTCTGGCTCAGCTTCCACCCCTGCCCCTGGGGCTGGCACTGGGCAGCCCCCAGCAGAGCCTGGCTCCAGCCCCTGGGCACTGCCCCTGCACAGCTTCATCCCCAGCACTCAGCTCCCCCTCAGGCTCCTCCTCTGCAAGCTGCAGAGCCCTCAGCTGCCTCAGGCTCTGCTGGGGAGGAAGATGTTCCCCTGCCTGCAGCAGCTCTGTGCCTCTGGGCTGGGCTCTCTCCAGCAGCTCCCTGAGCTCCTGCTGGAGCTGAGGGGCCCAGAGCTGGAGCCAAGATTGCAGCTGTGGCCTCAGCAGGGCAGAGCAGAGGGGCAGCAGAACCTCTCTGCCCTCCTCCCCACAGCCCTTCTGCTGCAGCCCAGGCTGCCCTTGGCTGCCTTGGCCCCCAGAGCACTTGTGCCACTCTTGGCTGATCAGTGATGCTTTAGAATCATTGAATCAGGTAGGCAGGAAAAGCTCTCTGAGCTCACCCAGTCCAGCTCCACAGTCAAGCCACAGCTTGCTGCAGCACCTCCAGGCATGAGGACTCCACCACCTCCCTGGGCAGCCTCTGCCAGTCCCTGACCACTCTGGCAGCAGAGAAATTCTTCCTCCTCTCCAACCTAAGCCTCCCCTGGCACAAGTTCAGGACATTGCCTCTGCTTCTATCAGCTGAGACTGGGGAGCAGAGCCCAACCCCCCCTGGCTGCAGCCTCCTCTCAGGGAGCTGCAGAGAGCAAGGAGGTCTCCCTCAGCCTCCTCTGCTCCACACTCCCCACCCCCAGCTCCCTCAGCTGCTCCTCCCCGGCCCTCTTCTCCAGACCCTTCCCCACCTTTCTTGCCCTCCTCCAGCCCTGCCTTTCAGAAGCAGCCCTGGCAGAGGGGAGTGTTTCCAACCCTCACAAGTGAAGCCTTAAGCCCCCCCCTGCCTGGGGCACCCTCAGCATCTGCAGTGTAAAGGCAAACACAAAGAGAATGGAATGGAATGGAATGGAATGGGATGGAATGGGATGGAATGGAATGGGATGAAGCAGGAGGAGGAGGAGGGGAGGGTGTGAGCAGCCTTCCCCCGGGGCCGTGGGGCAGGCTGGCAGTGCTGGGCAGGCTGCAGGCTGGCAGTAAATCCAGCCCCGTGCATGTGTGTGCATGTGTGAGTGGGATGAGAGCCAGCAGGAAACCTCCTAACAAATGCAGAGTGCAGTCCTCCCCTTCCCCTTCCTCCAGCTAATCTCTGACTGCAAAGTAATTATCTTTCTCATGACTTTAAATCTCTCTCCCCGGCCCATTCCCGCCTGTCCGACAGGACTTTACAGCCCCTTCATCTGGCACACAGCTGGCACGCCTCACGCCGCATTCCTCTCCAGAGTGATTTAAAGTCGCCTTCCATCAGGGCGAAAGCAGCCAGGCAGCGGCGGCCTGACACGCAGCACCTGCGAGCAGCGAGCAGGCTCAGCTGCCGGCCTCCCCCCGGCCTCCCCCCGGCTCCCCCCGGCCTCGCCCCGGCTCCCCCCGGCCTCCCCCCGGCCTCCCCAGGCTCTGCCCAGGCTCTGCCCAGGCTCCCGGGGGGGCCGAGCGCAGGATGCTCTCTCGGGGTCCTCCTCCCCAGGTGTCTGCTCCGAGGCACAGCCCCGCGCCGGGGCCAGCCTGCAGCCGCAGCTGCTGTGCCTCCCTCTGCTGCCGGAGCTGCACAGGAGCTGCTCGCAGCTCTAAATCACACCAAGTGCTGCCTGCAGAGACCACAACCCACAGCTGCTGCTGCAGCGCTCAGCACCAGCGGGGCTCAGCACCACCGGGGCTCAGCACCGTGCTGCAGCAGCAGGAGCCCAGGGGGTGCTGTGCTGCCCTGAGTCCAGGCTCACCCCAGCTGAACTGAGCCTTGCAGAGCTGTTTAGAACAGAACAGAATAAACCAGGTGGGAAGAGACCTCAGAGCTCATCCAGCCCAACCTCTCCCCCAGCACCATCTGAGCAACTCAACCATGGCACCAAGGGCCTCATCCAGGCTCTTCCTGAACCCCTCCAGGGATGGGGACTCCACCACCTCCCTGGGCAGCTCATCCCAGTGGCCAATTCCTCTTGCTGGGAAGAACTTTCTCCTCCCCTCCAGCCTCAACCTCCCCTGGCACAGCTTGAGACTGTGTCCTCTTGTTCTCCTGCTGGGGGCCTGGCAGAAGAGACCAACCCCCTCCTGGCTACAGCCTCCCTGCAGGGAGTTGGAGAGAGCAAGAAGGTCTCCCCTGAGCCTCCTCTTCTGCAGGCTAAGCAACCCCAGCTCCCTCAGCCTCTCCTCACAGGGCTGTGCCCCAGACCCCTCCCCAGCTTTGTTGCCCTTCTCTGGACACCTTCCAGCAGCTCAACCTCTTTCCTAACCTCAGCAGCCCAGAGCTGGACACAGGACTCAAGCTGTGGCCTCAGCAGTGCTGAGCACAGGGCACAAGGACTTCCCTGCTCCTGCTGGCCACACTCTGCCTGACCCAGGCCAGGATGCCCTTGGCCTTCTTGGCCCCCTGGGCACACTGCTGCCTCCTCTTCAGCTGCTCTCCCCCAGCACCCCCAGGTCCCTCTCTGCCTGGCTGCTCTCAGCCACTCTGCCCCCAGCCTGTGGCACTGCCTGGGGTTGCTGTGGCCAATGTGCAGCCCCTGGCACTTGGATGTGTTCAATCTCCTGCCCTTGGCCTCTGCCCATCTGCCCAGCCTGGCAAGGTCCCTCTGCAGAGCTCTGCTCCCCTCTCACAGCTCAACTCCTGCCCCCAGCTTGCTGTCAGCTGCACATTCACTGCTGATGGACTCCATCCCCTCCTCCAGATCATCAATGAAGATATTGATCAGGCTGGGGCCCAGCCCTGCTCCCTGGGGCACAGCACTGGTGCCTGGCTGCCAGCTGGCTGTGGCACCATTCACCACCACTCTCTGGGCTCAGCCTCCAGCCACTTCCTAACCCAGCTCAGAGCTGCTGTCCCAGCCAGGGGCTGACAGCTTGGCCAGGAGCTTGCTGGGGGGGATGGTGGCCAAGGCCTTGCTGCAGTCCAGGCAGAGCTCACCCACAGCCTGCCCCACATCCCCCAGGCAGTGCCCTGGGCATGGAAGGAGCTCAGTTTGGTCAGGCAGGCCTTGCCCTGCCTGAATCCCTGCTGGCTGGGCCTGAGCCCTTGGCCATGCTGTGAGTGCTGTCTGGCAAGGCAGATGTGGGAGCAGTGTTTGACCCCAGCCAATTCATCTTCATTTTCCCCCACCCTGGGAAAGAGAGAAGCCAGAGCAGCAGTGAGGCCTTGGGCCAGCAGGCTCCAGCAGCCTCTCAAAGAAGAGCTCCACCTTGGACCTAATTAATTTAACCTAAGTCACTGCTGGCTGTCAGCAGGCTCAAGGATCCAGCTCAGGGGGCAGAGCCAGGGCCAGCTGCTTTAGTTAGCAGCTGAGGTGTAGTCCTGGTTGTTCTCCAGGGCACGGAGGCAGCCATGGTGCCAGGCTCTCACTGCTGGCACAGCACTCTGGTGCCTGCAGCTTGCTGCTTCAGGAGCCAAAGCTTTCCCAGCCAGAGAGCAGAACGATGGTGGCCAAAACACAGCCTCAACACTAAAGCCTCCTGCAGGGAGGGGAAGTCTGCTCCTCATGTGTGTGCAAGACCCTGAGGAAACAGCCAGGGAGCCACAGGCCAGCTCTGACCTGAATAAAGAATCATGAAGCAAATGCAGGGAGGATGCACAGTGACAGTGGTTAACAAGAAGCAGTGCTGCAGGCACTGAACAGCTCCTGAGAGCCAGGCTGAGAGCTGGGGCTGGGAGCAGAGGAGCCTGAGGATGAGATCAGTGCTGGGGATGAAGCTGTGCAGGGCTGGAGCCAGGCTCTGCTCAGGGATGGCCAAGCACAGCACAAGGGGCACTGGGGGCAAGCTGGAGCAGAGGAGGTGCCAGGGGAACAGGAGGGGAAACTTTGTCCCTGGGAGGCTGCTGGAGCCTGGAGCAGGCTGCCTGGAGCAGGCTGCCCAGAGAGGTTGTGGAGTCTGCTCTGGAGCCTTTCCAGCCCCTCCTGGCTGTGTTCTGGGTGCCCTGCCCTGGGTGCCCTGCTCTGGGTGCCCTGCTCTGGCAGGCTTGGGTGGATGCTCTCTGGAGGTGCCCTCCAGCCCCTAGCACTCTGTAGCAGGGCTCAGGCAAGGCTTGTGGTGCTCAGCCAGATGTGGCTGCAGCAACACAGAGCAAGCAGAAGGAGGAGGAGAGGAAAAGCCTTTGCTCAGCCAGAGTTTGAGGATGCCCTGAAGAACAGAACCATAGAATACATCATGGAATACACTGGGCTGGGGGGGACCCTTCAGGGGCATCTTGCCCACCTCCCCTGCAGGCAGCAGGGACACCTCCAGCTGCAGCAGGCTGCTCAGGGCCACCTCAAGGCTGATGAGGCCTCCACCCCCTCCCTGGGCAGCCTGTGCCAGAGTCTCTCCAGCCTCCCTCTGCAGAGCTTCCTCCTCAGCTCCAACCTACCTCTGCCCTGCTCCAGCTCCAGACCCTTGCTCCTCCTCCTGTCCCCACAACCCCTTCTGAGCAGCCCCTGCCCAGCCTGCCTGCAGCTGCCCTGCAGACACTGAACTGCAGCTCTGAGCTCTCCCTGGAGCCTTCTCTCCTCCAGGCTGCACAGCCCCAGCTCTCCCAGCCTGTCTTGGGGGGAGAGCTGCTCCAACCCCCTCAGCATCTTGCTGGCCTCCTCTGGAGCCTCTCCCTCAGCTGAAGGTCTCTCTGTGCTGGGGGCTCCAGCTCTGGCCCCAGCCCTGCAGGTGAGGTCTCTCCAGAGCAGAGCAGAGGGACAGGATCCTCTCTCCAGCCCTGGCCACACTGCTTTGGGTGCAGCCCTGCTGTGAGGTGTCCCTGCTCATGGCAGGGGCTTGGGGCTGGCTGAGCCTTGGGGTCCCTTCCAGCCCTGGCAGTGCTGTGGTTGCAGCTCCCTGGCCAAGCAGCCTGAGCACAGCAGCAGCCAGGCAGAGGGCATCTGTCTGCTCCCAGGCTTGATGGATTTCAGTCCTGCAACCTCTGTGCCTCTGCCCTGGCTGCCTCAGCTGCTTTGCCCTGCTGAACCTGAGTTTCCCTTGCTCAACAGAAATCAGCCCAGCAAAGGACAGAGCTTGCAAATTCTGGGGAAGGCTTTTCCTGCTTTGCAATATGAATGAGGAGAGGGCTCCAGGCCTCCTGCTGCTGGCCTCAGGAACTTCCAGAGTGGATTTATTGCAAATTAAAAAGGAATTTGGGAAGTGTCTCTCTCACATTCATTTATTTCCCCCCCTCCCCCCCCAGGTGATGCCAGTGGTGAGTGCAGCCTGAGCCTGCAGAGCCAGTGATGTGCAGTCAATGCCTGCAGGGAGGTTTCCGTCTCCACATCTCTCTCACTCCTAGGGACTAACCCCAGGGGCTGGGCTGTCAGGTGGCAACTGATGGCTCCCCAAAAGCCTTCCTCTCACAACAGAACCACTGCAGGGAGAGCCTGGGCAGCCTCTGCTGTCTGCAAGCAGGGCACAGAGGCACCTGTGGGGGAAGTCCCAGTCTAGGAGGGACAGGGAGCTGCTGCAGAGGGTCCAGTGAGAGGCTGCAAGGATGATGATGAGACTGAGCAGTGCCTGGGGAGGAGAGGCTGAGAGCCCTGGGGGTGCTGAGTGTGGAGAGGAGAAGGCTGAGAGGGAGCTGAGCAATGTCTCTCAAGAGCTGAGGGCTGGGGGGCAGGAAGGGAGGCACAGGGACAGCCTCTGCTCACTGGGCCCTGGCACAGGCCAAGGGGCAAGGGATGGAAAGTGCAGCCCAGGAGGTTGCAGCTCAGCCTCAGGAGGAACTTCTTGGCTGGGAGGCTGCCAGAGGCCTGGAGCAGGCTGCCCAGAGAGGTTGTGGAGTCTCCTTCTGTGGAGCCTTTGCAGCCCTGGCTGGATGTGTTCTGTGTGCCCTGGGCTGGATTCTCTGCTCCTGCTCTGCCAGGGGGCTGCCACTGGATGATCTCTTTGGGTCCCTTCCCACCCCTGACACCCTGGGAGCTGTGAGCTGTGATGGCAGCAGGACTCATTTGAACAACTCCAGTAGTCTGGGGGCTGACCTCAGCTGGTTGCCATTGCACCAGGGACTGTGTGAGATGCCAGGCTGCTGCACAGCTACTGGCAGTGCCCATGGGGGAGCTGCCACCATGCAATGCCCTGTGCTGGACAGGTGCCTGATGTACCACCAGCCACAGCAGCAGCAGAGCTGAGAGCAGCAGCCACATGGATGTGATGGCTGAGCTGAGTGACAGCCTGAGGAGCAAGAGCAAGGCCAGGAGTGGGAGGTTCCACAAGGCCAAGGGCTGGGTGCTGCACTTGGGGCACAGCAGCCCCAGGAAGCTCCAGGCTGGGGGCAGAGAGGCTGGAAAGTGCCTGATGGAAAAGGAACTGAGGGTCTTGATTGACAGCTGCCTGGAGATGAGCCAGGAGGTGCCCAGTTGGGCAAGAAGGGCAGCAGCAGCCTGGGCTGGAGCAGCAATGGTTGAGCAGCAGGAGCAGGACAGGGATTGTGCCCCCGGGCTCAGCACTGGGGAGGCCACAGCTTGAGGGCTGGCTTGAGCTTTGGGCTCCTGGCTGCAAGAAGGAGCTGGAGGAGCTGGAGCAGCTCAGATGAACTTCAGGACAGACATCTGTGCAGCACTCCCAGCACATTTGTTTCCTAGACAGTGGTTGGAGCAGCTCTGCTGTGGGGACAGGCTGAGGGAGCTGGGGCTGCAAAGGCTCCACAGAAGGAGACTCCACAACCTCTCTGGGCAGCCTGCTCCAGGCCTCTGGCAGCCTCCCAGCCAAGAAGTTCCTCCTGAGGCTGAGCTGCAACCTCCTGGGCTGCACTTTCCATCCCTTGCCCCTTGGCCTGTGCCAGGGCCCAGTGAGCAGAGGCTGTCCCTGTGCCTCCCTTCCTGCCCCCCAGCCCTCAGCTCTTGAGAGACATTGCTCAGCTCCCTCTCAGCCTTCTCCTCTCCACACTCAGCACCCCCAGGGCTCTCAGCCTCTCCTCCCCAGGCACTGCTGCAGTCCCTTCAGCAGCCTTGCAGCCTGCCTTGGCCTCTCTGCAGCAGCTCCCTGTCCCTCCTGAGCTGGGCAGCCCAGGGCTGGATGCAATCCTCCAGGGGAGGTCTCAGCAGGGCAGAGCAGAGCAGAGGGGGAGCAGAACCTCCCTGGCCTTGCTGGATGCCCCCCAGGAGCCCTTTGGCCTTCTTGGCCCCCAGGGCCCCATGCTGCCCCATGCAGAGCTTGCTGCCCAGCAGCACTGCCAGCTGCTCCTCCTTGGGGCTGCTCTGCAGCAGATCCCCTCCCAGGCTGTGCTGCTGCAGCTGCAGGACTCTGCTCTCCTCCTGGGGAGCCTCAGCAGCTTCCTCCCTGCCCAGCTCTCAGCCTGTCCAGGCCTCACTGCATCTCCTTTGTGGGGAGCTAGGAGCAGAGTTTGGACTCTGTGAGAGCACAGCAATAAAGGTGTTGGGAAGCGACCCCCAGGCCCTGCCCTGCCGCAGGGGGAGGCCCTTGGAGCTGGCCCTGCTCAGCACACCACAGCTCTGCTAAATAAATAATGCCAGCAATTGGGGCAGGCTGATTTTCCAGTCAGAGAACAAACTCATTTGTGAGCAGTTTCAGCCCAGCTGGGAACAGAGCATATTTAATAGAGCAGAGATCTCTGCAGCAGCCCAGCTGCAAGATTTCCATTCCCCTGAATGACAAAAGGCTGCCTGCAGGCTGGGGCTAAGCTCCTCAAGCAGTTGGGAATTTATCAACAGGGGCAAAAAAAACAACAGAAAGAGAAAGAGAGGGGGAAAAAATGAAGAGGAAAAAAAAAGGAGAAAAAAAGAAAGAGAAAAAAAAGGAAGAAAAAAGGAGAGAGGGAAAAAAAAGTAAAAAGAAAGAAAAATAAAGAGAGAAAGAAAAAAGAAAGGAAAAAGAAAGCAAGAGGAAAGAGGAAAAGACAGGAAAAAAAGAAAGGAAAAAGAAAGAGAAAAAAAAGAAGGAGAAAGAAAGAAAGAAAGAAAGAAAGAAAGAAAGAAAGAAAGAAAGAAAGAAAGAAAGAAAGAAAGAAAGAAAGAAAGAAAGAAAGAAAGAAAGAAAGAAAGAAAGAAAGAAAGAAAGAAAGAAAGAAAGAAAGAAAGAAAGAAAGAGAAAGGAAGGAAGGAAGGAAGGAAGGAAGGAAGGAAGGAAGGAAGGAAGGAAGGAAGGAAGGAAGGAAGGAAGGAAGGAAGGAAGGAAGAAAGAAGAGAGAAAAATAAAGAGAAAAAATGAAAGAAAAAAAGAAAGAAAATGAGAAAAAAGAGAGAAAAAAGGAAAAAGAAAAGAAAGAGAAAAACAGAGAAAGATGAAAGGAAAATAAAAGTAGAGAGAAAAAAGGGTAAGAAAAGAAATAGGAAAAAAAGAAAGACAAAAAATGAGGAAAGAGAAATAGAGAAAAACAAAGAGGAAAAAGAGAGGAAAAATGAAAGGAAAAAGAGGGAAAGAAGAAAGAAAAAAGAAAGAAAAAAGAAAAAAATGATAGAGAGTAAAAATGAAAGAAAAAAGAAAGAGACAAAAAGGAAAGTAAAAAAAAAAAGAACAAAAGAAAGAAAAAAATTAAAGAGAAAAAATGGGGGAAAAAAAAGAAAAAAAGAAAAAGAAAAAATATAAAAAAGAAAGAAAAAAGAGACAAAAAAGTGAGGGAAAAAGAAAAAATGAAATTAAAAAGAGAGGAAAAGAAAGAGAGGGAAAATGAAAGAGAGGAAGAAAGAAAGAGAAGAAATAAGAAAGAGGAAGAAAGAGAGGAATAAAGAAAGAGGAAAAAAGAGGAAGAAAGAAAGGGAGGAAAAAAGAAAGAGAGGAGAAAAGAAAGAGAGGAAGAGAGAAAGGGAGGAAGAAAGAAAGGGAGGAAGAAAGAAAGGGAGGAAGAAAGACAGGGAGGAAGAAAGAAAGAGAGGAAGAGAGAAAGGGAGGAAGAGAAAGGGAGGAAGAAAGAAAGGGAGGAAGAAAGAAAGGGAGGAAGAGAGAAACGGAGGAAGAGAGAAAGGGAGGAAGAGAGAAAGGGAGGAAGAGAGAAAGGGAGGAAGAGAGAAAGGGAGGAAGAGAGAAAGGGAGGAAGAGAGAAAGGGAGGAAGAGAGAAAGGGAGGAAGAGAGAAAGGGAGGAAAAAAGAAAGGGAGGAAGAGAGACAGGGAGGAAGAGAGAAAGGAAGAAAGAAAGGAAAAGAGAAAGAAAAAACAGAAAGAAATAAAAAGAAAGAGGGAAAAAGAAAGAAAAAAGAGGAAAAAAAAAATTAAAAAAAAAAGAGAAGAAGAAGGAGAAAAAGAAGAGAGAGGGAAAATAGCCTTCAGTGGAGCATGGGAGAAGGCAAAGCCCCAAGGAAGGGAAAGAAGGCAAAAGCAAACTTGCTGAAACAAATTAATTTGCAGCGGCTGTTGGCTGCTCCCTGAGGGCCGTGCGCAGCTCGGGCCGGGATGGATGAATATGCAAGAGCCACTTATCGACAGCCTGCCCTGCACCGGGAGCCCTGCAGAGCGCCGGGCAGGTAATTGTGCACCGGTGACATGCATCACATTACTGCTGGGCCGCAGCAGGGAGCAGAAACCAGCTCCCCAGACACCAGCCCCCACGGCTCGGCCCCCACGGGCCCTCCCCAGCCACAGCACCCACAGCGACCTGCAGCGAGCAGAGGGCCTGGGCTGCACCCGAAGCAGTGTTCCCAGGGCTGGAGAGGGGATCCTGCCCCTCTGCTCTGCTCTGGGGAGACCTCACCTGCGGGGCTGGGGCCAGAGCTGGAGCCCTCAACACAGGAGGGACCTGAGTCTGGTGGAGGTGTGGTGGTCTTGGCCAGCTTGGTGTGCACAGCCCAGGCTTGGAAGCCTGCTCCTAGGTCCAGGTCCTTCCTGTGTTGAGGACTCCAAGGCTCCTCCAGGCCAAGCCCCTGCCCTCAGTAGGGACATCCTCCACTGCAGCAGCTTGCCCACAGCCCTCTCCAGCCATGGGGCCACAACCACCTCCCTGGGCAACCTCTTGCAGGCTTCCAGCAGCCTCCTGGGGCAGAACTTGTTCCTCACATCCAATCTCCAGCTGCTCTGCTCTCATCTCCAACCATTGCCCCTGGGGCTGTCCCTGCAGCCCTTTGGCAGCAGTCCCTCTGCAGCCTGCTTGCAGCCCCTGCAGGGCCTGGGAGCTGCTCTGGGGTCTGCCTGCAGCCTTCTCTTCTGCAGGCTCAACACCCCCAGCTCCCTCAGCCTGGCCCCACAGCAGAGCTGCTCCAACCCCCTCAGCATCTTGCTGGCCTCCTCTGGAGCCTCTCCCTCAGCTCCAGGTCCCTCCTGTGCTGGGGGCTCCAGCTCTGGCCCCAGCCCTGCAGGTGAGGTCTCTCCAGAGCAGGGCAGAGGGCCTGGGCTGCACCCAAAGCAGTGTGGCCAGAGCTGGAGAGAGGATCCTGCCCCTCTGCTCTGCTCTGGGGAGACCTCACCTGCAGGGCTGGGGCCAGAGCTGGAGCCCCCAGCACAGGAGGGACCTGGAGCTGAGGGAGAGGCTCCAGAGGAGGCCAGCAAGATGCTGAGGGGGTTGGAGCAGCTCTCCCCCCAAGACAGGCTGGGAGAGCTGGGGCTGCTCAGCCTGGAGGAGAGAAGGCTGCAGGCAGAGCTCAGAGCTGCAGTTCAGTGCCTGCAGGGCAGCTGCAGGCAGGCTGGGCAGGGGCTGCTCAGAAGGGGCTGTGGGGACAGGAGGAGGAGCAAGGGTCTGGAGCTGGAGCAGGGCAGAGGTAGGTTGGAGCTGAGGAGGAAGCTCTGCAGAGGGAGGCTGGAGAGACTCTGGCACAGGCTGCCCAGGGAGGGGGTGGAGGCCTCATCAGCCTTGAGGTGGCCCTGAGCAGCCTGCTGCAGCTGGAGGTGTCCCTGCTGCCTGCAGGGGAGGTGGGCAAGATGCCCCTGAAGGGTCCCCCCCAGCCCAGTGTATTCCATGATGTATTCTATGGTTCTGTTCTTCAGGGCATCCTCAAACTCTGGCTGAGCAAAGGCTTTTCCTCTCCTCCTCCTTCTGCTTGCTCTGTGTTGCTGCAGCCACATCTGGCTGAGCACCACAAGCCTTGCCTGAGCCCTGCTCACACAGCCACAGAGTGCTAGGGGCTGGAGGGCACCTCCAGAGAGCATCCACCCAAGCCTGCCAGAGCAGGGCACGCAGAGCAGGGCACCCAGGGCAGGGCAGGGCAGGGCACCCAGAACACATCCGGGGGGGCTGGAAAGGCTCCAGAGCAGACTCCACAACCTCTCTGGGCAGCCTGCTCCAGGCTCCAGCAGCCTCCCAGGGACAAAGTTTCCCCTCCTGTTCCCCTGGCAGCTGCTCTGCTCCAGCTGCCCCCAGTGCCCCTTGTGCTGTGCTTGGCCATCCCTGAACAGAGCCTGGCTCCAGCCCTGCACAGCTTCATCCCCAGCACTGAGCTCCCCCTCAGGCTTCTCTGCTCCCAGCTCCAGCCCCAGCTCCAGGCTCCAGCAGCCTCACAGTGAGGAAGTTCCTCCTCATGTTTAGATGAACTTCTGCTGTTCAAGGTGCTGGGGCAGGTGGAGAGGAAGCTGCTGAAGGGGCTGGGGAAGAGGGCTGGGGAGAAGCAGCTGAGGGAGCTGGGGGTGGGGAGTGTGGAGCAGAGGAGGCTGAGGGAGACCTCCTTGCTCTCTGCAGCTCCCTGAGAGGAGGCTGCAGCCAGGGGGGGTTGGGCTCTGCTCCCTAGGAACAAGGGCCAGGAGGAGAGGCAATGGCCTCAGGCTGCCCCAGGGGAGGCTTAGGTCTTTTTGCTGCCAGAGTGGTCAGGGACTGGCAGAGGCTGCCCAGGAAGGTGGTGAAGTCCTCATGCCTGGAGGTGTTCCAGCAGGCTGTGGCCATAGCACCTGGGGCCAGGGCTTGGTGGCCATGGGGGGGCTGGGTTGGTGCTGGACTCTGTAGCCTAAGAGGCCTTTGCCAACACAAGCAATCCTCTGATTCTCCTGGAACAGCTCCAGCCCCACTGCCTCACTGCTGAGCAGCAAGGGGTTTGCAAAGGGGAAGAAGTCCCCCAGCAGCGCCAGGGCTGAGCAGAGGCTGAGCAGAGGCTGAGAAGAGATTGGGCAGAGGCTGAGCAGAGGCTGAGCAGAGGAGCAGAGGAGCAGAAGCTGAGCAGAGGAGAAGAGGCTGAGCAGAGGAACAGGGGAGCAGAGGCTGAGCAGAGGCTGAGCAGAGGAGCAGAGGAGCAGAAGCTGAGCAGAGGAACAGGGGAGCAGAGGCTGAGCAGAGGCTGAGCAGAGGCTGAGCAGAGGAGCAGAGGCAGAGCAGAGGCTGAGAAGAGATTGGGCAGAGGCTGAGCAGAGGCTGAGCAGAGGAACAGAGGAGCAGGCAGTGAGCAGAGAAACAGAAGAGCAGAGGAGCAGAGGCTAAGCAGAGGCTGAGCCGAGGAGCAGAGGCTGAGCAGAGGAGCGGAGACTGAGCAGAGGCTGAGCAGAGGAGCAGAGGCTGAGCACAGGAGCAGAGGAGCAGGGGTGCTGGTGTGGTGCCCAGGAGCAGGGTGCTGGAGCTGGGGAGGTGCCCAGGGGCAGCTGCCATCACCTCTGTGCTCCTGGGCAGTGCCAGGCTGGAGGGCACTGGCTCCCTGTGCTGTGCCCCTGGGGCTGGTGCTGTCCTGCTGCTCAGCACCAGGTTGTGCTGCAGGGCTCTCAGGCACAGAGGTGCACCCAGGGGAGCAGAATCCTTCCCCCCCCCCAGCCTGAGGCACAACCTTGACCCTAACCCTGACCCTGACCCTACCCCTACCCCTAAGCTGGCACTGAGCAGGCCTCTGCTGGCTCCTAAAGCAAGGACCCTGCATCAGCCCCACCCAGCCCCACCCAGCACCACCCTGGCCTGTGAGGGGCTCTCAGACATTCACCTGAAGCTGTGCCAGGGCTGGGGGAGGTTGGAGACCCTGCAGGATGGTCAGAGCAGGGCTCAGGATGGGCAGGGCAGGGCTCAGGATGGTCAGGGCTGGGCTCAGGATGGACAGAGCAGGGCTCAGGATGGTCAGAGCAGGGCTCAGGATGGACAGAGCAGGGCTCAGGATGGTCAGGGCTGGGCTCAGGATGGACAGGGCAGGGCTCAGGATGGTCAGGGCTGGGCTCAGGATGGACAGGGCTGGGCTCAGGATGGACAGAGCAGGGCTCAGGATGGACAGAGCAGGGCTCAGGATGGTCAGGGCTGGGCTCAGGATGGACAGGGCAGGGCTCAGGATGGACAGAGCAGGGCTCAGGATGGACAGGGCAGGGCTCAGGATGGACAGGGCTGGGCTCAGGATGGACAGAGCAGGGCTCAGGATGGTCAGGGCTGGGCTCAGGATGGACAGAGCAGGGCTCAGTATGGTCAGGGCAGGGCTCAGGATGGACAGAGCAGGGCTCAGGATGGTCAGGGCTGGGCTCAGGATGGACAGAGCAGGGCTCAGGATGGTCAGGGCTGGGCTCAGGATGGACAGAGCAGGGCTCAGGATGGACAGGGCTGGGCTCAGGATGGTCAGGGCTGGGCTCAGGATGGACAGGGCAGGGCTCAGGATGGACAGAGCAGGGCTCAGGATGGACAGGGCAGGGCTCAGGATGGTCAGGGCTGGGCTCAGGATGGACAGAGCAGGGCTCAGGATGGACAGGGCAGGGCTCAGGATGGACAGGGCTGGGCTCAGGATGGACAGAGCAGGGCTCAGGATGGACAGGGCAGGGCTCAGGATGGTCAGGGCTGGGCTCAGGATGGACAGAGCAGGGCTCAGGATGGACAGGGCAGGGCTCAGGATGGTCAGGGCTGGGCTCAGGATGGACTGGGCTGGGCTCAGGATGGTCAGGGCTGGGCTCAGGATGGACAGAGCAGGGCTCAGGATGGTCAGGGCTGGGCTCAGGATGGTCAGAGCAGGGCTCAGGATGGACAGAGCAGGGCTCAGGATGGTCAGAGCAGGGCTCAGGATGGTCAGGGCTGGGCTCAGGATGGTCAGGGCTGGGCTCAGGATGGTCAGAGCAGGGCTCAGGATGGACAGGGCAGGGCTCAGGATGGTCAGAGCAGGGCTCAGGATGGTCAGGGCTGGGCTCAGGATGGACAGAGCAGGGCTCAGGATGGACAGGGCAGGGCTCAGGATGGTCAGGGCTGGGCTCAGGATGGACAGGGCTGGGCTCAGGATGGACAGGGCTGGGCTCAGGATGGTCAGAGCAGGGCTCAGGATGGACAGAGCTGGGCTCAGGATGGTCAGAGCAGGGCTCAGGATGGTCAGGGCTGGGCTCAGGATGGACAGAGCAGGGCTCAGGATGGACAGGGCAGGGCTCAGGATGGTCAGGGCTGGGCTCAGGATGGACAGGGCAGGGCTCAGGATGGTCAGGGCTGGGCTCAGGATGGTCAGAGCAGGGCTCAGGATGGACAGGGCTGGGCTCAGGATGGACAGGGCAGGGCTCAGGATGATCAGAGCAGGGCTCAGGATGGACAGGGCTGGGCTCAGGATGGTCAGGGCTGGGCTCAGGATGGTCAGAGCAGGGCTCAGGATGATCAGAGCAGGGCTCAGGATGGACAGGGCTGGGCTCAGGATGGTCAGGGCTGGGCTCAGGATGGTCAGAGCAGGGCTCAGGATGGTCAGAGCAGGGCTCAGGATGATCAGAGCAGGGCTCAGGATGGACAGAGCAGGGCTCAGGATGGTCAGAGCAGGGCTCAGGATGGGCAGGGCTGGGCTCAGGATGGGCAGGGCAGGGCTCAGGATGGACAGGGCTGGGCTCAGGATGGTCAGGGCTGGGCTCAGGATGGACAGGGCTGGGCTCAGGATGGTCAGGGCTGGGCTCAGGATGGACAGGGCAGGGCTCAGGATGGACAGAGCAGGGCTCAGGATGGACAGGGCAGGGCTCAGGATGGACAGGGCTGGGCTCAGGATGGACAGAGCAGGGCTCAGGATGGTCAGGGCTGGGCTCAGGATGGTCAGGGCTGGGCTCAGGATGGACAGGGCAGGGCTCAGGATGGACAGAGCAGGGCTCAGGATGGTCAGGGCTGGGCTCAGGATGGACAGAGCAGGGCTCAGGATGGACAGGGCAGGGCTCAGGATGGTCAGGGCTGGGCTCAGGATGGTCAGGGCTGGGCTCAGGATGGTCAGAGCAGGGCTCAGGATGGACAGGGCAGGGCTCAGGATGGTCAGAGCAGGGCTCAGGATGGTCAGGGCTGGGCTCAGGATGGACAGAGCAGGGCTCAGGATGGACAGGGCAGGGCTCAGGATGGTCAGGGCTGGGCTCAGGATGGACAGGGCAGGGCTCAGGATGGTCAGAGCAGGGCTCAGGATGGTCAGGGCTGGGCTCAGGATGGACAGAGCAGGGCTCAGGATGGACAGGGCAGGGCTCAGGATGGTCAGGGCTGGGCTCAGGATGGACAGGGCAGGGCTCAGGATGGTCAGGGCTGGGCTCAGGATGGTCAGGGCTGGGCTCAGGATGGTCAGAGCAGGGCTCAGGATGGACAGAGCTGGGCTCAGGATGGTCAGAGCAGGGCTCAGGATGGTCAGGGCTGGGCTCAGGATGGACAGAGCAGGGCTCAGGATGGACAGGGCAGGGCTCAGGATGGTCAGGGCTGGGCTCAGGATGGACAGGGCAGGGCTCAGGATGGTCAGGGCTGGGCTCAGGATGGACAGGGCAGGGCTCAGGATGGTCAGGGCTGGGCTCAGGATGGACAGGGCAGGGCTCAGGATGATCAGAGCAGGGCTCAGGATGGACAGGGCTGGGCTCAGGATGGTCAGGGCTGGGCTCAGGATGGTCAGAGCAGGGCTCAGGATGGTCAGAGCAGGGCTCAGGATGATCAGAGCAGGGCTCAGGATGGACAGAGCAGGGCTCAGGATGGTCAGAGCAGGGCTCAGGATGGACAGGGCTGGGCTCAGGATGGGCAGGGCAGGGCTCAGGATGGACAGGGCTGGGCTCAGGATGGTCAGGGCTGGGCTCAGGATGGACAGGGCTGGGCTCAGGATGGTCAGGGCTGGGCTCAGGATGGACAGGGCAGGGCTCAGGATGGTCAGGGCTGGGCTCAGGATGGTCAGGGCTGGGCTCAGGATGGACAGGGCTGGGCTCAGGATGGTCAGGGCTGGGCTCAGGATGGACAGGGCTGGGCTCAGGATGGTCAGGGCTGGGCTCAGGATGGACAGGGCAGGGCTCAGGATGGACAGGGCAGGGCTCAGGATGGTCAGAGCAGGGCTCAGGATGGACAGGGCAGGGCTCAGGATGGTCAGAGCAGGGCTCAGGATGGGCAGGGCAGGGCTCAGGATGGACAGGGCAGGGCTCAGGATGGTCAGAGCTGGGCTCAGGATGGACAGGGCTGGGCTCAGGATGGTCAGGGCTGGGCTCAGGATGGACAGGGCAGGGCTCAGGATGGACAGGGCTGGGCTCAGGATGGTCAGGGCTGGGCTCAGGATGGACAGGGCAGGGCTCAGGATGGACAGGGCTGGGCTCAGGCTCCCAGGGCAGTGCTGCAGGGGGCTGGGCAGTGTCTGGAGCTGGTGCTGAGGGCCATGGGCTGGTGCTGAGCAGCAGTGCTGGGCCGGGGGATGCTCTGGATGAGCTGGGAGGTCTGTGCCAGCCCAGGGCACTCTGTGGCTCTGTCCCTGCCCACTGAAGCCATTCTATGCCTGTGAGTCCCTGCAGCCCCCAGACTGCAGGTCTGTGGCCTGCAGAAGGTCACTGCCTTAGCTGCAGCCACACTGTGCCTCTGGTCCCCTGCCCAGGTCTCAGCAGCCACCATCCTCCCCCTCCCAAACTCTCCCAAGGCTCCCAGCCTGCAGCTGGAAGGAGCAGGCTGGCACCAGCCTGGTCTCAGGCCCCCAGGGGAGAAAATCAGCAGGACAAAGGGCCTGGAGCACCAGGAGCAACTCAGTCACTGAATCATAGAAGCAAGGAGGCTGGAAAAGAGCTCAGAGCTCATCAAGTCCAACCTGTGACCCAACAGCTCCTGATACCTGAACCCTGGCTCCAAGAGCCACATCCAAGCCCCTCTGGAACCCCTCCAGGGATGGGGACTCCACCACCTCCCTGGGCAGCTCATCCCAGTGGCCAATTCCTCTTGCTGGGAAGAACTTTCTCCTCCCCTCCAGCCTCAACCTCCCCTGGCACAGCTTCAGACTGTGTCCTCTTGTTCTGCTGCTGGGGGCCTGCCAGAAGAGACCAACCCCCCCTGGCTCCAACCTCCCTGCAGGGAGCTGGAGAGAGCAAGAAGGTCTCCCCTGAGCCTCCTCTGCTCCAGGCTAAGCAACCCCAGCTCCCTCAGCCTCTCCTCACAGGGCTGTGCCCCAGACCCCTCCCCAGCTTTGTTGCCCTTCTCTGGACACCTTCCAGCAGCTCAACCTCTTTCCTACCCTCAGCAGCCCAGAGCTGGACACAGGACTCAAGCTGTGGCCTCAGCAGTGCTGAGCACAGGGCACAAGGACTTCCCTGCTCCTGCTGGCCACACTCTGCCTGACCCAGGCCAGGATGCCCTTGGCCTTCTTGGCCTCCTGGGCACACTGCTGCCTCCTCTTCAGCTGCTCTCCCCCAGCACCCCCAGCTCCCTGTCTGCCTGGCTGCGCTCAGCCAGCTCCTCTGCTGCCTCTCTCCATGGACCTCTGCATCCACTCAGTGCCCACTGCCCACTGCCCTGTGAGGAGGCCTCCAAACCTCTGAGTTACACAAAAGCCATCAGTGAGCTCAGTTTGGGGATGTGCAACCCCAGCAGCTGCCACCCTGCCCACCCAGGGGGGTGGCTGTGGGATGGCAGTGGGCAGAGCCTGGCAAGCAGAGCAGGGGCTGTGAGAGCTGAGCAACCAATTCCTGCCAGGGGTGGCAGAGGGCAGAGCCTGCAGGCTGTCCCCAGCAGCCATGGGCACAGCCTCCTGCCTGCCCCTCTGCTGCAGGTGAGCTCCAGGCTTGGCCCCACACAGAGCCAAGCTCTCAGCTGAGGCAATCCCAAGGCCCTGCAGGAGGATCCTCTGCTGCCCTGGCACCAGCACAGCTTGGCCCAGGGAGCCTGTGGGAGCCTTAAGCTTTGCAGCAGAGAAGATGTAAAAGATTAACCTCTTGTTCCTAACCATCCTCTGCACTTCCAGAGTAAAACCAACTCCCTGAGAGGAGGCTGCAGCCAGGGGGGGTTGGGCTCTGCTCCCTAGGAACAAGGGCCAGGAGGAGAGGCAATGGCCTCAGGCTGCCCCAGGGGAGGCTTAGCTTGGAGAGGAGAAGAAACTTCTTCCCTGCAAGGGCTCTGCAAGCCTGGCCCAGGCTGCCCAGGGAGGGGGTTGGATGCTCATCCCTGGAGGGGTTGAAGGAGGCATTAGAAAAGTGCCCAGGACAGGGATCTTCTCGAGAGAGGCCAAGGCAGGCTGCAAGGCTGCTGAAGGGACTGCAGCACTGCCTGGGGAGGAGAGGCTGAGAGCCCTGGGGGTGCTGAGTGTGGAGAGGAGAAGGCTGAGAGGGAGCTGAGCAATGTCTCTCAAGAGCTGAGGGCTGGGGGGCAGGAAGGGAGGCACAGGGACAGCCTCTGCTCACTGGGCCCTGGCACAGGCCAAGGGGCAAGGGATGGAAAGTGCAGCCCAGGAGGTTGCAGCTCAGCCTCAGGAGGAACTTGTTGGCTGGGAGGCTGCCAGAGGCCTGGAGCAGGCTGCCCAGAGAGGTTGTGGAGTCTCCTTCTGTGGAGCCTTTGCAGCCCCAGCTCCCTCAGCCTGTCCCCACAGCAGAGCTGCTCCAACCACTGTCTAGGAAACAAATGTGCTGGGAGTGCTGCACAGATGTCTGTCCTGAAGTTCATCTGAGCTGCTGAGCTCTCCAAAGGCTTTGGCTCATCACCAGGGGCTGCTGCTTTCTTAGGTCTCATCAGCAGCGCAGTCTCAGCTCCTCCACTGCCTGCTCAGGCTGGGGCTGAGCCATGGCCTCAGCACCACAGCTCTGAAACCCCTCCAGGGATGAGCATCCAACCCCCTCCCTGGGCAGCCTGGGCCAGGCTTGCAGAGCCCTTGCAGGGAAGAAGTTTCTTCTCCTCTCCAACCTGAGCCTCCCCTGGCACAAGTTCAGGACATTGCCTCTGCTTCTATCACCTGAGCCTGGGGAGCAGAGCCCAACCCCCCCTGGCTGCAGCCTCCTCTCAGGGAGCTGCAGAGAGCAAGGAGGTCTCCCTCAGCCTCCTCTGCTCCACACTCCCCACCCCCAGCTCCCTCAGCTGCTCCTCCCCAGCCCTCTTCCCCACACCCTTCCCCACCTTCCTTGCCCTTCCCTGGCCCTGCTCCAGCTCCTCCATGCCTTGGTGCCCCAAACTGCACAGACCTCACTCACCTGTGGAGCTCAGCTCCAGTAACTGGATGGTTCCTGAGGTGCCAGGTTGGTCACCCTGGGCAGCACTGCCCCCTCAGGGGACAGCTGCCTCTTGCAGGGAAGAAGTTTCCTCTCCAACCTAACCCTCCCCTGGGGCAGCCTGAGGCCCTTTCCTCCAGAGGTGCCTTGCAAGCCCTAGGAGCCTGTGAGCTGTGATGTGTGAGAGCAAGGTAGCCCAAAGACCTTGCAGGGCACCCCAGAGGCAGGTTGGAGGGGCTGGGTGCCCATGTTGGTGGTGCTGCTCAGCAGCCCTGGGGAACCTTCCCTCTCCAAGGAGCAGTGGGAAGGAAGTGGCTGTTTACCCAGCTCCTGGGAACAGAGCTCAGGCTGCCTGCTATTTATTCAGCTGAATTATTAGAGCAGCATCTTGCCCCTGGACACCCAGGAGTTGTGTCAGCATTTCCCTGCTGCAGCTTAGCACTTAAGGAGCTCAACCCCCCCGAGGCAAATGGCTTAATAAATACCAATCACCCCCAAGAAATCAAATTAGGCTTCTGGGGAGGGAAATGGCTTGGAGCAGTCAGGCTGCCTGAGAAGAGCCTGAGGAGAACAAAGAGCCAGCAGCAGCAGAGAGCCTTCAGCTAGCTCCAAGCTGACAGAGCCTGGCCTGCATCAGGAGCAGTGTGGCCAGCAGGGAGCTCATCCTGCCCTCTGCTCAGCACTGCTGAGGCCACAGCTTGAGTCCTGTGTCCAGCTCTGGGCTCCTGAGGGTAGGAAAGAGGTTGAGCTGCTGGAAGGTGTCCAGAGAAGGGCAACAAAGCTGGGGAGGGGTCTGGGGCACAAGGCTGGGGAGGGGTCTGGGGCACAGCCCTGTGAGGAGAGGCTGAGGGAGCTGGGGTTGCTTAGCCTGCAGAAGAGGAGGCTCAGGGGAGACCTTCTTGCTCTCTGCAACTCCCTGCAGGGAGGTTGGAGCCGGGGGAGGGTTGGTCTCTTCTGCCAGGCCCCCAGCAGCAGAACAAGAGGACACAGTCTGAAGCTGTGCCAGGGGAGGTTGAGGCTGGAGGGGAGGAGAAAGTTCTTGCCAGCAAGAGGAATTGGCCACTGGGATGAGCTGCCCAGGGAGGTGGTGGAGTCCCCAGCCCTGGAGGGGTTCAGGAAGAGCCTGGATGAGGCCCTTGGTGCCATGGCTGAGTTGCTCAGATGGTGCTGGGGGAGAGGTTGGATTGGATGAGCTCTGAGGCCTTTTCCAGCCTGGTTAATTCTATTCTATTCTATTCTATTCTATTCTTTCTATTCTATTCTATTCTATTCTATTCTATTCCGTTCCGTTCCGTTCCGTTCCATTCCATCCCGAGCCAGTTGTGGGGTTGTGCTCTGGGTGTGCAGCAGGACAGGGACACAAGTGGGGATTGCTTCCCCACCATCTTACCACTTTCAAGTTGTTTTCCCAGCTGGAGGACAGCCATGGAGACCTGCTTCAAATTCCAGACCATTTCCTATGGAATGAAACCATTTCATCATTTAAAGTTGTTTCACAGCACCACAGAGTGCCAGGGGCTGGGAGGGAGCTGCAGAGCTCATCCAACCCAAGCCCTGCCAGAGCAGGGCACCCAAGGCAGGGCACCCAGAGCACAGCCAGGGGGGGTTGGAACATCTCCAGAGCAGGAGACTCCACAACCCCCCTGGGCAGCCTGCTCCAGGCCTCTGGCACCCTCCCAGGGAAAGAATTCTCCTCCTGTGTCCATGGCACTTCCTCTGGCTCAGCTTCCACCCCTGCCCCTGGGGCTGGCACTGGGCAGCCCCCAGCAGAGCCTGGCTCCAGCCCCTGGGCACTGCCCCTGCACAGCTTCATCCCCAGCACTCAGCTCCCCCTCAGGCTCCTCCTCTGCAAGCTGCAGAGCCCTCAGCTGCCTCAGGCTCTGCTGGGGAGGAAGATGTTCCCCTGCCTGCAGCAGCTCTGTGCCTCTGGGCTGGGCTCTCTCCAGCAGCTCCCTGAGCTCCTGCTGGAGCTGAGGGGCCCAGAGCTGGAGCCAAGATTGCAGCTGTGGCCTCAGCAGGGCAGAGCAGAGGGGCAGCAGAACCTCTCTGCCCTCCTCCCCACAGCCCTTCTGCTGCAGCCCAGGCTGCCCTTGGCCTCCTTGGCCCCAGAGCACATTGCTGGCTCCTGGGCATCTCCCACCCCCCAGGACCCCCAGGGACTTTCCCCTTCCCTGCTCTCCAGCAGCTCAGTCCCCAGCTGCCCTGCTCCCTGGGGCTGTTCCTTCCCAGGTTCTTTGCTGGGTTCCAGTTTCAGACCAGTTCCTGAGGAGTGAGGGAATGTGACCCAAGGAAGGTTGATCAGGACACCAAAAGCTCTTCCTGTGGAGGCCTGGAGCAGGCTGCCCAGAGAGGCTGTGGAGGTTCCTCCTCTGCACAGCTTCCACCCCCCTGGCCATTGTGGCCTGGGCAGGCTGTGGGTGCCCTGTTGGGCAGGGTGGGGTTGTTCTGGGTGAGCTGCAGGGGTCCCTCCAGCCCCATCCTGCTGGGCCCCTGGGGCTCTCTCTCTCTCTCTCATTTTGGGCTGTTAGAGGCTGCTTTCCTGTGACAGAATTCCCGAGTCTCTTGCTGAGGTCTTTGACTATCAGGGATTCAAAAGGCTTAGCAGCCAGCTCCACTGCAGAGGCTCTGGCAGAGTCCTGGGGAGTTAGGGGAAAGAGGAAGGTTCAGGCACTACAGAGGAGAATTCTCCTTTTCCCCTCCCCAGGCACTGCCCCCAGGCTCCAGCCCCAGGCTGGGGCTGCTCTGGAGCACAAGGCTCTGCACTTGGGCAGCTTTGGAACCCTTTGTATCCATTGCTTTTCCTGGCAGCCATGGCTGCAAGCCCCCAGGGCAGCAACTGAGCCCCCCCGAGGGCTGCTGCCCACAAAGGTCTGTGCCAGGAGCTCTGCTCTGCTGCCCCAGAGCTGCCCCAGGCTCAGCCAGGGCAGAGAGCTCCAACAGCAGAGGACACAGAGTCCCAAAGTCACTGTGGCTGGAAGGGCCTTAGAGCTCCTCCACCCCAACCATTCCCTGCCTCTGCCCAGGCTGGGGCTGAGCCATGACCTCAGCACCACAGCTCTGAAACCCCTCCAGGGATGAGCATCCAACCCCCTCCCTGGGCAGCCTGGGCCAGGCTTGCAGAGCCCTTGCAGGGAAGAAGTTTCTTCTCCTCTCCAAGCTAAGCCTCCCCTGGGGCAGCCTGAGGCCATTGCCTCTCCTCCTGGCCCTTGTGCCTAGGGAGCAGAGCCCAACCCCTCCTGGCTGCAGCCTCCTCTCAGGGAGCTGCAGAGAGCAAGGAGGTCTCCCTCAGCCTCCTCTGCTCCACACTCCCCACCCCCAGCTCCCTCAGCTGCTCCTCCCCAGCCCTCTTCTCCACACCCTTCCCCACCTTTCTTGCCCTTCCCTGGCCCTGCTCCAGCTCCTCCATGCCTTGGTGCCCCAAACTGCACAGACCTCACTCACCTGTGGAGCTCAGCTCCAGTAACTGGATGGTTCCTGAGGTGTCAGGTTGGTCACCCTGGGCAGCACTGACCCCTCAGGGGGCAGCTGCCTCTTCCTTAGCCCTGTGCTACTGAGTCACAGAGTTGCCCTGCCAGGACCTTTAAGCTCATGGATTCCAGGCTTTGGCCTAGCACTGAGTCCTTGGCCAAAGCCCAGCCCTCAGCACCACATCTGCTCAACTCCTAAACCCTTCCAGGGGTGGGGAGTGCAGCACCTCCCTGGGCAGCCTGGGCCACTGCCTGAGAGCCCTTGGTGGGAAGAGATTCTTCCTAACTTCCAACCTGACCCTTCCTCGGGGCATGTTGGAGGCAGTTCCTCTGGGCTTGGCTGAGCAGACCAACCCCAACCTCTCCAGAACCAACCTCAGGCAGCTGCAGAGAGGGAGAAGGTCTCCCCTGAGCCTCCTCCTCATCCTCCTTGGAGGAGGCAGGGCTGGTTTGGAGGATTTAATCAACAGCCCAAAGGATGCTCCTTGTATGAACACCAGGACAGCAGGAAGTGCTCACAGATGGACTGAGTGACACAGCCCTGGAGGTCCCCAGGGCAGTGCCCTGCATGGGAGCAGACAGCCCTGGAGGTCCCCATGGCAGTGCCCTGAATGCAGTGCCCTGCATCCCTCCAGGGCAGAGCCCTGGCAGCTGCAGGCAGCTCCAGCCCAGGACACAGTCCCCAGGCTACCCCCAGGCTCTCCCTGCTGCTGCCATCCTCAACTAGCCAGGGCAGGGCTCTGGCAGAGCCTTGGGCAGCGTTGCCACAGCCAAGGCTGCTCCTGAGGGCTGTGTGCCCTGGGGCCAGCCCTGGTGCCTGCTGGTGGTGCTGAGCTCTGCAGTGATTTATTCTTCCCTGCCTGCAGTGCTGAAGTTGATGAATGCTGCTCCCTGCCCTGCCCTGCCCTCTGCTTCCTGGGGGCTGTCTGGGAAGGACATCCCTCAAGGGCAGTGCTGATGGCTCCAACCTCTCCTCATCAGCCTATGCAAATCCTGCCCTGGGGCTCCAGGGCTGCTGAAGGTCTCCTCCAACCTGACTGATTTGGTGATGACTCAACTGGAGCCTGGGAGCACCTCCTGCAGAGCCACTGGGAGAGACTCAGAGGCTGGGTTAGCACCAGGCCCAGTGCCAGGGCAGCCCTTGGGGCACAACCACCCCCAGCAAGGCTCCAGGCTTGGGGCAGGGTGGCTGAAAGCTGCTGGCAGGAAGGGCCCTGGGGGTGCTGCTGGCCAAGCAGCTGCAGAGCAGCCAGCAGTGCCCAGGGGGCCAAGGAAGCCAAAGGCCTCCTGGCTGGGCTCAGCAATGCTGTGGCCAGCAGCAGCAGGGAGGGGACTGTGCCCTGGGGCTCAGCTCTGGGGAGGCCACCCCTGGAGAGCTGCCTTCAGCTTGGGGCAGCTCAGTGCCAGAGAGCTGGGGAGGTGCTGGAGCCAGGGCAGAGCAGGGCAGGGAAGCTGGGAAGGGCCTGGAGGATCAATGTGCTGAGGAGAGGCTGAAGGAGCTGGGGAGGGTTAGGGGGGGAGGAGAGGAGGCTGAGGGAGACCTCCTGGCTGCCTGCAGCTCCCTGAGAGGAGGCTGTGGAGAGGCTGCTGCTGCTCTCTGCTCCCAGGGAAGGAGTGGGCTGCCTGGTGGAAAAGGACCTGGGAGTCTTGGTTGATGGCTGCCTGGAGATGAGCCAGGAGGTGCCCAGGTGGTCAATAAGGGCAGCAGCAGCCTGGGCTGGAGCAGCAATGGTTGGGCAGCAGGAGCAGGGCAGGGATTGTGCCCCTGGGCTCAGCACTGGGGAGGCCACAGCTTGAGGGCTGGCTTGAGCTTTGGGCTCCTGGCTGCAAGAAGGAGCTGGAGGAGCTGGAGCAGGGCCAGGGAAGGGCAAGAAAGGTGGGGAAGGGTGTGGAGAAGAGGGCTGGGGAGGAGCAGCTGAGGGAGCTGGGGGTGGGGAGTGTGGAGCAGAGGAGGCTGAGGGAGACCTCCTTGCTCTCTGCAGCTCCCTGAGAGGAGGCTGCAGCCAGGGGGGGTTGGGCTCTGCTCCCCAGGAACAAGGGCCAGGAGGAGAGGCAATGGCCTCAGGCTGCCCCAGGGGAGGCTTAGCTTGGAGAGGAGAAGAAACTTCTTCCCTGCAAGGGCTCTGCAAGCCTGGCCCAGGCTGCCCAGGGAGGGGGGTGGATGCTCATCCCTGGAGGGGTTTCAGAGCTGTGGTGCTGAGGCCATGGCTCAGCCCCAGCCTGGGCAGGCAGTGGTTGGGGTGGAGGAGCTCAAAAGGCTTCCCCAGTGGAATGGTTCCATGGGTCTGTGACATCTCTGACTCTTCCCTTGGGGCACTCTCCAGCTTTGCCAGCATTCTCTGCTCCAGCCACTAACTCCTCCTGCTGAGGGCTCAGCAGCAGTGCTGCTGTCCCCAGGCTGCTCCCAGCACAGGAGTGAGGGGAGGGCAGCACAGGGTGAGAGCTCCTCCAGGTGTGACTGAGCTCTGTGGTTCTTTGTGCAGCTGAGAGTTGCTGTAAGGAAGAGAAAGCACTAGAGAGAGCCTCCCTCACACAGCCGAGCTTGCCTGGACACTGCCCAGGGGCCAAGAGAGCCAAAGGCCTCCTGGCTTGGGGCAGAAGCAGGGTGGGCAGCAGGGACAGGAGGTGACCATCCCCCTGTGCCCAGCACTGGGGAGGCCACAGCTGCAGTGCTGTGCTCAGCTCTGGGCCCTCCCTGCAGGAAGGACACTGAGGGGCTGGAGGTGTCCAGAGCAGGGCAGCCAGGCTGGAGAAGGGCCTGGAGCCCCTGGGCTAGAGGAGGGCTGAGGGAGCTGGGGGGGTTCAGGCTGGAGAGGAGGAGGCTGAGGGAGAGCTCCTTGCTCTCTACAGCTCCCTGAGGGGAGGTTGGGGTGAGGAGGGGACAGCCTCTGCTCCTTGGTGGCAAGGGCCAGGAGCAGAGGCAATGGTTCCAAGCTGCCCCAGGGAGGCTCAGGCTGGAGCTCAGGAGATGTTTCTGCCCTGGAAGGTTCTCAGCCCCTGGCAGAGGCTGCCCAGGGCAGTGCTGCAGTGCCCATCCCTGGGGGTGCTCCAGCAGCATGGAGCTGCTGCTTAGGGCCATGGCTTGGTGCTGCCTGCAGTGCTGGGCTGAGGCTGGGCTGGAGGAGCCTGGAGGCCTCTGCCCCCAGCTCTGTTCTGTGCCTCTGTGGCTTTCACCTTCCTCTCAACAAAGAAGAAGAGGAACAGTGGGGGAGATGGAGGCAGAAGTGGATTGCTCTGCAGTGCCTGGGCCATGGCTGCCTCGAGCAGCAGTGCAGAGCTGCAGCACTCCAGGAGGGGATGAGGAGCTGCAGCTTCCAGCCAGAGTCTGTTCCAACCCAAGGACTTTGAATGCTGCCTTGTAGATCTGCTTGGCTCTGGGCTGCAGAGGCCTGGCTGCTCCTCTGAGCCAGCTGGGCTCACAGCAGGGCAGCACAGAAGGCTTCAGGTTGGAAAAGACCTTCAGAGCATTGGGGAGGCACAGAAGCAGGCTGCCCAGAGCAGCTCTGGAGCCCCCAGGCCTGGAGGGGGTGAAAGCCAGGCTGGAAGAGGGCAACCTGGGCTGGAGGGAGGTGTCCCTGCCCATGGCAAGGGGTTGGAGCGCTCAGACCCCTTCCAACCCAACCCTACCCAACCCTACCCTACCCTACCCTATGCAACACAATCCAGTCCAACCCAACCCAACCCTACCCAAACCAATCCAACCCAACCCAACCCAACCCAACCCTACCCAAACCAATCCAACCCAACCCAACCCAACTCAACCCAACCCTACCCTACCCTACCTAACCCAACCCTACCCTACCCTACCCAAACCAATCCAACCCAACCCAACCCAACTCAACCCAAACCTACCCTACCCTACCTTACCTAACCCAACCCTACCCTACCCTACCCAACCCTAACCAACCCAACCCAACCCTACCCAACCCAATCCAACCCAACCCTACCCTACCCTAGCCAACCCAATCCAACCCAACCCAACCCAACCCAAACCAACCCTACCCTACCCTACCCAACCTAACCCCACCCAACACAATCCAATCCAGTCCAGTCCCACCCAACCCTACCCTACCCTACCCAACCCAACCCAATCCAACCCAAACCAACCCAAACCAACCCTACCATACCCTACCCAACCCAACCCAACCCTACCCAGCCCTACCCAAACCAGCCCTACCTAACCCAACCCAACCCAACCCTACCCAGCCCTACCCAACCCAACCCTACCCAACCCAACCCAAACCAGCCCTACCCTACCCAGCTATACCCAGCCCTACCCAACCCAACCCAGCCCCACCCAACCCAATCCAGCCCAACACTAGCCAAACCAACCCATCCCAACCCTACCCTACCCAACACAACCCTACCCAACCCAACCCAGCCCTACCCAGCCCTACCCACCCCAACAACCCTACCTAACCCAACCCCACCCAAACCAACCCAACCCAGCCCAGCCCTACCCAACTCAACCTATCCATACCCAACTCAACCCATCCCAACCCTACCAAGCCCTACCCAGCCCTACCCAACCCAACCCAGCCCTACCCAACCCTACCCAACCCAACCCAACCCAACCCAACCCAGCCCTACCCAACCCAACCCAAACCAAACCAACCCTACCCAACCCAACCCAGCCCTACCCAACCCAACCCAACCCAACCCAACCCAACCCAACCCAACCCTACCCAACCCAACCCTACCCAACCCAACCCAGCCCTACCCAACCCAACCCTACCCAACCCAACCCAGCCCTACCCAACCCAACCCAACCCAACCCAACCCAACCCAACCCTACCCAACCCAACCCAGCCCTACCCAACCCAACCCAACCCAACCCAACCCAACCCAACCCAACCCAGCCCACTCTGTGATTACCTGGGGATGGGAATGACCTAACCCTGCTGCCCCACAGCCCTCTCTGACCCTGCAGCACCACACAGCTTGGCTCCTGCTGCCCCACAGCCCTCTCTGACCCTGCAGCACCACACAGCTTGGCTCATGCTGCCCCACAGCCCCCTCTGACCCTGCAGCACCACACAGCTTGGCTCCTGCTGCCCCACAGCCCCCTCTGACCCTGCAGCACCACACAGCTTGGCTCCTGCTGCCCCACAGCCCCCTCTGACCCTGCAGCACCACACAGCTTGGCTCCTGCTGCCCCACAGCCCTCTGACCCTGCAGCACCACACAACTTGGCTCCTGCTGCCCCACAGCCCCCTCTGACCCTGCAGCACCACACAGCTTGGCTCCTGCTGCCCCACAGCCTTGTATGGCTCTCCCCTGGCTGGTGCTGTGCACAGCTCTTGCACACAGGCCTCTGCCCAGGGCTGAATGTCACCTTGCAACCCCCAGGCCGTCTGTCAGGGGCACTCAGAGCAGCCTCCAGAGCAGCCTTCCCCTCTGCCTTTCTCCCAGGCAGGATGTGAGCAGCAGGCTCTGTCCTTTGGAGGCTTTGCTTTGTTATTCCACAGGAGGAAATTACCTGTCAGGGACATTTGCCAGGGGGTTTGACCACCACAGCAGAATTGGTTTAAATGCTACTAGATCATGAAAGCTTCTCCTTCAGGAATACTTGAGAAGTAATTGTGCTGCCCTCTGCCTTGCCTGCAGCTGAAATCTCCCCTGCATGCCAGCAGTGCCCTTCAGGAGTGCTCCTGAAATAGCTTTCCACTCTCTAGTGTCCTTTTCATCACCACTGGAAGCCTCCCAGCATGCTAAAGCTCACCTTCAGCCAGGGGCAGGAGAGCTCTCCCACCCTGGCAGGGTTTCAGTGCTGGTGGGAGGGGCAGCAGGAGGCACTTTGGTCTCTTCCTGCTGGTTTGGCTGGGAGGGAGCAGCGGTGGTGGTGCAAGGCAAGGGAGGGCACAGGACCTGGGGAGGCTGCCAGGGGATAGAGCCACAGAGGCTGCAGGGAGCCTGGGCCTGAAACCCACAGACAGGGATTTTGTTCCAGGAGAGCTGCTCAAGGTTGCCCAAGGCTGGAGGGAGGCAGCAGCAGGGGATGAGGATTGGTTTGCTTAACAGAGCTGCAGCTGAGTGGTGTTGGTCACAGCCTGGCTGTGAAAGTCACAGAGTCACAGAACCACAGCACCACAGAGTGCCAGGGGCTGGAGGGGAGCTCCATCCAACCCAACCCAACTCACCCCATCCCAACCCATCCCATCCCAACCCAAGCCCTGCCAGAGCAGGGCACCCAGGGCAGGGCACCCAGAGCACAGCCAGGGGGGGTTGGAACATCTCCAGAGCAGGAGGCTCCACAACCCCCCTGGGCAGCCTGCTCCAGGCCTCTGGCACCCTCCCAGGGAAAGAATTCTCCTCCTGTGTCCATGGCACTTCCTCTGGCTCAGCTTCCACCCCTGCCCCTGGGGCTGGCACTGGGCAGCCCCCAGCAGAGCCTGGCTCCAGCCCCTGGGCACTGCCCCTGCACAGCTTCATCCCCAGCACTCAGCTCCCCCTCAGGCTCCTCCTCTGCAAGCTGCAGAGCCCTCAGCTGCCTCAGGCTCTGCTGGGGAGGAAGATGTTCCCCTGCCTGCAGCAGCTCTGTGCCTCTGGGCTGGGCTCTCTCCAGCAGCTCCCTGAGCTCCTGCTGGAGCTGAGGGGCCCAGAGCTGGAGCCAAGATTGCAGCTGTGGCCTCAGCAGGGCAGAGCAGAGGGGCAGCAGAACCTCTCTGCCCTCCTCCCCACAGCCCTTCTGCTGCAGCCCAGGCTGCCCTTGGCAGGCTGCAGGTACCAAGGGCAGGCTGTAGGTACCCAGGGGCAGGCTGCAGGTACCCAAGGGCAGGCTGAAGGTACCCAAGGGCAGGCTGTAGGTACCAAGGGCAGGCTGAAGGTACCCAAGGGCAGGCAGTAGGTGCCCAAGGGCAGCCCAGCACCTTCCTGAGCCCCTCAGACTCCATCCCAGAGCCACTATTCAGCAGTGGATGACTGCTGGCTGCTGGCATCTCCAGACTCTGTCCCTCAGTCCTGGCCCTGCCCCCTGAAGCCCCCAGCAGAAGCAGGAGGATGAAAACGAGATGCTTGGGTTGCAGCCCTCCCTGGCTGCTCCTCTGCCTCTCTCTGTGCAGAGCTTTCTCCCTCCCTGCTGTCTCCACTTTCCTCTGCCATGGCCTCCAGGAGCCCCCGGGGGTCTCTGGCACTTCCCAGCCATGAGCCCAAGGAGCTTTGATTTGAAACAAACCCTTCTGCAGGGCTCCCTGCTGAGGCACTGCACCTCTCCTCTCTTTCACTTTCCTGAGGTATCCAACGGTGTTTGGAGAGAGCTTTGCCCTCCGTGGGAGCCTGCAGCCAAAGCAACACTCAGAGGCTCCGGGGAGGCTCCTGGGGAGCAGCTTCTGAGGCACAGCAGCTGAGGATCCTGCCCCACAGCACACCCAGGCTGCACCTCCTGGGCAGCAGCTGCCCACAGCCTGTGCTAGCAAGGTTTGCACCCCTGGAACACAGAACACAGCCCCCAGGGTGCCAGGGGCTGGAAGGCAGCTCTGGAGCTCACCCAGACCAAGCCCTGCCAGGGCAGGGCACCAGGGCAGGGCACCCAGAACACAGCCGGGGGGGGTTGGACATCTGTAGAGCAGGAGGCTCCACAACCCCCCTGGGCAGCCTGCTCCGGGCTCCAGCAGCCTCCCCAGGCAGAGTTCTCTCCTCCTGGGCAGCTGCAGCTGGAGCTGGAGCTGGGGAGGTGCCCAGGGGCAGGGTGCTGGAGCTGCTGTGGTGCCCAGGGGCAGGGTGCTGGAGCTGGGCAGGTGCCCAGGGGCAGGGTGCTGGAGCTGGGGTGACGCCCAGGGGCAGGGCTGGAGCTAGGGTGGTGCCCAGGGGCAGGGTGCTGGAGCTGGGGTGACGCCCAGGGGCAGGGCTGGAGCTAGGGTGGTGCCCAGGGGCAGGGTGCTGGAGCTGGGGAGGTGCCCAGGGGCAGGGTGCTGGAGCTAGGGTGGTGCCCAGGGGCAGGGTGCTGGAGCTGGGGAGGTGCCCAGGGGCAGGGTGCTGGAGCTGGGGAGGTGCCCAGGGGCAGGGTGCTGGAGCTAGGGTGGTGCCCAGGGGCAGGGTGCTGGAGCTGGGGAGGTGCCCAGGGGCAGGGCTGGAGCTGGGGTGATGGCCAGGGGCAGGGTGCTGGAGGTGGGGTGGTGCCCAGGGGCAGGGTGCTGGAGCTGGGGTGGTGCCCAGGGGTAGGGTGCTGGAGCTGGGGAGGTGCCCAGGGGCAGGGTGCTGGAGCTGGGGAGGTGCCCAGGGGCAGGGCTGGAGGTGGGGAGGTGCCCAGGGGCAGGGTGCTGGAGCTGGGGAGGTGCCCAGGGGCAGCTGCCATCACCTCTGTGCTCCTGGGCAGTGCCAGGCTGGAGGGCACTGGCTCCCTGTGCTGTGCCCCTGGGGCTGGTGCTGTCCTGCTGCTCAGCACCAGGTTGTGCTGCAGGGCTCTCAGTCACAGAGGTGCACCCAGGGGAGCAGAATCCTTCTGCCCCTCACAGTCTGGAGGCCTTCCTGGCATCCCCCATGCCCAGGCAGCCACTGCTGATGCCACAGAGCAGCTCCAGTTCAGAAGGAGCTTGGAGATGTTCCAGTCCCAAGCAGCCTGGCAGGGAGGACTCATTCCCTGAGGGGCTCAGCCCCAGGCTGGATGAGGCCCTGAGCAGCCTGTGCTGGTGGGAGGTGTCCTGCAGGGGCCTCCCTCCCCCCAGGGCAGCCTCCCCAGGCAGAGCTGTCTCCTCCTGTGCAGCTGCAACCACCTGGCCTGCAGCTGGGACCTGCTGCTTGGCCTGGGCCTGGGCACCAGCAGGCAGAGCCTGGCCCCTGCCCCTTGCTCTCCCCCCTCAGACATTGATAGGCTTTGATTGATTGGCAGCTTCTAGACCCATGGAAGTGTTGGGGCTGGGAGAGCTCTCTGAGGACATTGAGGCCAACCCAGCCCCACCATGGCCAGCAGAGCCTGGCCCCCAGGGCCATGGCCACAGCTTGCTGGCACAGGCATGGGGACTGCAGCCCCTCCCTGGCAGCCTCTGCCAGTCCCTGACCACTCTGGCAGCAAAGGTTTTGCAGCCCAAGCCCCCTGCCCGAGCAGGACCACGGGAGCCAGCAGAGGGCACACAGGATGCCTCCAGGTGGGGCTGGGAGGTGAAGCACAGGAGGGGCAGAGCTCTGCAGGAGGTTGATGCCAGCCCCTGCAAGGGCAGCAGCAGCCAGGGTAAACCACCCAGGAGCACAGGAGCTGAGCTCTGAGCACCCCCAGAGATGGAGGCTCCAGCAGGCCAGCAGCCTGCCCCAGGGCAGCCCCAAAGCAGACATTTCCCTTGCCTTACAGGCAGGCCCAAGGCTGCTGTGCAGAGCCAGGCTGCCCTGCAAGAGCCCAGCTGAGCCTCTCTGCAGCACCATGGTGCTCTGAGGCACAGCTCCCAGGAGAGCAGACCTGCAGGAGGGCAAACAAGCACTGCAGTGGGGTGCCAGGGGCTGCAGAGGGGGTGCCAGGGGAAGCTGCTGAGGCTCAGCCAGAGCAAGGGCAGGGTCCTGGCCCTGGGCTGGAACAATCCTCACTGCCAGCACAGCCTGGGGGAGGAGGGGAGAGAAAGCAGCCCTGAGGAGAAGGCCTTGGGGGGGCTGGGGAGGAGAAGCTGGCCAGGAGCAGGCAGTGAGAGACTGCAGCACAGGAGGCCAAGGGCAGCCTGGGCTGCACCCAAAGCAGGGTGGCCAGAGCTGGAGAGAGGGATCCTGCCCCTCTGCTCTGCTCTGAGGAGACCTCACTTGCAGGGCTGGGGCCAGAGCTGGAGCCCTCAACACAGGAGGGACCTGGAGCTGAGGGAGAGGCTCCAGAGGAGGCCAGCAAGATGCTGAGGGGGTTGGAGCAGCTCTGCTGTGGGGCCAGGCTGAGGGAGCTGGGGGTGTTGAGCCTGCAGAAGAGAAGGCTGCAGGCAGAGCTGAGAGCAGCTCCCAGGCCCTGCAGGGGCTGCAAGCAGGCTGCAGAGGGACTGCTGCCAAAGGGCTGCAGGGACAGCCCCAGGGGCAATGGTTGGAGATGAGAGCAGAGCAGCTGGAGATTGGATGTGAGGAACAAGTTGTGCCCCAGGAGGCTGCTGGAAGCCTGCAAGAGGTTGCCCAGGGAGGTGGTTGTGGCCCCCTGGCTGGAGAGCTTGCAGGGGAGGCTGGAGAGGGCTGTGGGCAAGCTGCTGCAGTGGAGGATGTCCCTGCTGAGGGCAGGGGCTTGGCCTGGAGGGGCTCTGCAGCTCCCTGCCAGCCCAGAGCACTCTGGGACTGCTTCAGATGCTGCTCCTGCAGAAGGGTTGAGCATGAGCTGAATGCTGAGCACCCAGAGCCACAGAGTGGTGTCAGCTGGAGAAGACCTCTGCAGCCACGAGTGAGACCTGGGGATCCAAGGCAGGGAAGTCTCATCTCCAGGCAGTGCTGTGCAGGATGGCAGCAGGCAGTGCCAGGCTGCCCCTGCTGCGGGGAAGCTGCCCCTGGGCTCCAGGGGGGGCTGGCAATTGGTTGCTTCATTTCATAGCAACTTCATTTAGGTCCTGGAGACAGCAGGGTTCCATCCTGCCCTGCTGCAGCCCTGCTTTGTCTTTGGCAGCTGGAGGGGCTAGAGGGGGCTCGAGATGCAGGGGGGGCAGGAGGGGCTGGAGGGGCAGGGGGAGCTGGGGGAGCAGCCCTGTTCACGCTCTGCCCCCTGCCAGTCAGCTCAGGCTGCTTCCCCAGCTCCCCCGGGGGGCAGCAGCTCTCCCCCCCCACCAGGGGACCTCTGCCCCAGCCAGATGTTGTTTTAAAGCCCTGCTAAGGGTAATTAGAGGCAATTGAGCCTCATCAAGTGACAGGAGGGGTGGGGGGGATTTCAGCTGGTATTTTAATGAGGTGTGGGCTAAGGGCCCAAGCCCTGCTGTCAGCACAGCAGCTGAGAGCCATACACAGCCCTCCCAGGGCAGCCCATGTGGGAAGGCTCAGCTGGGCCCAGCCCAGCAGCCTGCACCCCCCAGCCACACATCCACCTCCAGGGCAATTCCCTGCCCCCCTTGCCTACCCTGGTGAGGATCCAGCCTGGTGGGTGCCAGCTCCTGGTGCAGCAGGAAGGGCCCTGGGGGTGCTGCTGGCCAAGCAGCTGCAGAGCAGCCAGCAGTGCCCAGGGGGCCAAGGAAGCCAAAGGCCTCCTGGCTGGGCTCAGCAATGCTGTGGCCAGCAGCAGCAGGGAGGGGACTGTGCCCTGGGGCTCAGCTCTGGGGAGGCCACCCCTGGAGAGCTGCCTTCAGCTTGGGGCAGCTCAGTGCCAGAGAGCTGGGGAGGTGCTGGAGCCAGGGCAGAGCAGGGCAGGGAAGCTGGGAAGGGCCTGGAGGATCAATGTGCTGAGGAGAGGCTGAAGGAGCTGGGGAGGGTTAGGGGGGAGGAGAGGAGGCTGAGGGAGACCTCCTGGCTGCCTGCAGCTCCCTGAGAGGAGGCTGTGGAGAGGCTGCTGCTGCTCTCTGCTCCCAGGGAAGGAGTGGCAGAAGGAGAGGGCACAGCCTCCAGCTGCAGCAGGGCAGGCTCAGGCTGGGCAGGAGGGAGAAGCTTTGCCCAGCCAGAGTGGTCAGGCAGTGGCAGAGGCTGCCCAGGGAGCTGGTGGAGTCCCCAGGCCTGGAGGGGTTGTTGGGCTGTGGTGCTTGGGGCTGTGGCTCAGGGCTGAGCCTTGCAGGGCAGGGGCAGGCCTTGGACCTGGGGACCCCCAGGGGCTTTTTCAGCCTGAGGGTTTCTGTGGTTCTGTGAAAGGTGGGTGTCAGAGCTGCTCTTTTCCAGGCCAGCCCACGGCCCTGTGGTCCTGCTGTGCACCCAGCAGCTGCCCCTAGCCTGGAGGCATATGCCAGAGGCTGCCTGTGCCATGGCCACCAGGCACTCTGGGGATGCTCCTCTGTCCCAGCACAGCACAGAAAGATGTTTCCCCTGCTGGAAGTCTGTGCCTGGATGCTGTCCCTCATGGGCACTGAGGAGGAGAGCAGGAGCCAGACCTCCAGCAGCCTGTGAGGGCTTGTAGGTGTTGAGCTCCTTGGATCAGGGCTCTCCACCAAGCTGATCCTGGCCTCCTACCTGCTGTGTCTCACAGACTCTGCTGGCTGCACTGCACTGGGGGGGTCCCTGGAGGCCCTGCAAAGCACCTGGCTGGGAAGCACTGAGGATGGACAAAGCCTTCGGGATGTCCCCACAGGCTGCTGCACTGAAGATGGAAGGAGACTGTGCTGAGCTCTGTGTAGCCTGCCAGGCCCTCTGCAGGAGCAGAGCTGCGCTGGAGCTGACCTCCCCTCTCCCTCCCACCAGAGGGAGCAGAGGATTCAGGCTCAGCCTTTGCTCAGCCAGGATTGCTCATGGAGCCCTTTGCCCTGTTGGAGCAACAGCTGGCTGCTGACACAGGAACTCATTGAACCCAGCAGCTGTTTGGGCTGGAAAAGGCCTCCAAGGTCATCCAGTCCAACACCAACCCAACCCCCCCATGGACACTAAACCCAGGCCCCAGGTGCCATGGCCACAGCTTGCTGGCACAGGCATGAGGACTCCACCACCTCCCTGGGCAGCCTCTGCCAGTCCCTGACCACTCTGGCAGCAGAGAAATTCTTCCTCCTCTCCAACCTAAGCCTCCCCTGGCACAAGTTCAGGACATTGCCTCTGCTTCTATCAGCTGAGACTGGGGAGCAGAGCCCAACCCCCCTTGGCTGCAGCCTCCTCTCAGGGAGCTGCAGAGAGCAAGGAGGTCTCCCTCAGCCTCCTCTGGTACAGGCTGCTCCTCCCAGCTGAGGACAGACTCCCAGCACAATTCTCTCCTACTGCAGCAAAACCTTTCCTGCAGGTCTTGAGGGCACCAGAAAGCACCCAGAGACTTCCAGACAGCTCTGTGTCTGCCCTGGGCAGGACTCTGATCACCCAGCCTCCATTTCTGTGGCTTTCTCTCCTCTAAACCTGACTTGACAGACAGCCCAGCACAACCAGACCCAGCTCTGACGCAGCTGAGGCTCTCTGTGCCAACAGCTGACCACCAAAGATCCTTAGACCTGGAAGTGAAGATGCAGTGCCCAGGACCTCAGCACTGCAAGCTGATTAACCTGGAACCTGCAGCCTTGCTCTGACAAACACTGCACAGGGTGGCAGAGGAAAGGCTCTGCTCAGGCTCCAGCTGTGCTCAGGTTCCAGCTCTGCTCTAGCTCCAGCTTTTCACAGGTTCCAGCTTTGCTCAGGTTCCAGCTGTGCTCAGGTTTGAATTCTCTTCAGGTTCTAGCTGTGATCAGGCTCCAGCTTTGCTCAGGCTCCAGCTGTACTCAGGGTCCAGCTTTGATCTGGGTCCAGCTGTGCTCAGGCTCCAGCTTTGATCTGGTTCCAGCTTTTATCTGGCTCCAGCTGTGCTCTGGCTCCAGTTGTGCTCAGGCTCCAGCATTGCTCTGGCTCCAGCTTTGATCTGGTTCCAGCTCTGCTCAGGCTGCAGCTCTGCTCAGGCTCCAGCTTTGATCTGGTTCCAGCTGGGCTCAGGTTCCACCTGTGCTCAGGCTCCAGCTTTGATCTGATTCCAGCTGTGCTCAGGCTCCAGCTGTGCTCAGGCTTCAGCTTTTATCTGGTTCCAGCTGTGCTCAGGCTCCAGCTGTGCTCAGGCTCCAGCTTTTCACAGGTTCCATCTTTGCTCAGCTTTTAGCTGTGCTCAGGTTTGAGTTTTCTTCAGGTTCCAGCTGTGCTCAGGCTCCAGCTTTGATCAGGTTCTAGATGTTCTCAGGTTCCACCTGTGCTCTGGCACCAGCTTTGATCTGGGCTACAGCTTTGCTCTAGATCCAGCTTTGCTCAGGTTCCAGCAGTATTCATGTTTCAGCTTTGCCCTGGTTAACCCTTTGCTCCAGCCTTAGTTTAATTCCAGCTTTGCTGAGGTTCCAGCTGTGCTCAGGTTCCAGCTTTGCTCAGATTCCAGCTGTTCTGAAGCTCCAGCTTTGCTCTAGGTCCAGCTTTGCTCAGACTGCAGCTCTGCTTTGGCTCCAGCTCTGCTCAGCTGAAGGAAAGAATGAGGGGAGCAGAACTTCAGGCACTACCCAGACTATAGAGGGAAATGGTTTAGCCCATGTGAGTCCTAAGAGCTGGGAAGAGAGGGGAAAAGCCTTTAGCTAACTGCCAAGGGCCACAGGGATTGAGGGAGGTTACACAAGCAGTGAGAGCAGGAGCTGGAGAACACTGCAGCAGGGTCTTTGTCCTCTGTCTGAGCCTAGCTTAGAGCTGTGAGATGCTTGGCCTTTGCCTAACACCCATCTGAGCCTAGCTTAGACCTGTGTGCTCCTTGGCCCTTGCCTAAATCCTGTCTGAGCCTAGCTTAGACCTGTATGCTCCTTGGCCTTTGCCTAACTACTGTCTGAGCCTAGCTTAGAGCTGTGTGCTCCTTTGTCTCTGCCTAACTCCTGTCTGAGCATAGCTTAGAGCTGTGTGCCACTTGGTCTTAGCCTAACTCTTCTCTGATCCTAGCTTAGAGCTGTGTGCTCCTTTGTCTTAGCCTAACTCCTGTCTGATCCTAGCTTAGAGCTGTGTGCTCCTTTGTCTTTGCCTAACTCCTGTCTGATCCTAGCTTAGAGCTGTGTGCTCCTTTGTCTTAGCCTAACTCCCATCTGATCCAAGCTTAGAGCTGTGTGCCCTTTGTCTTAGTTTAACACCTCTCTGAACCCAGCTTAGAGCTGTGTGCTCCTTTCTCTTAGCCTAACTCCTATCTGAGCCTAGCTTAGAGCTGTGTGCCCTATGTCTTAGTTTAACACCTGTCTGTGACTAGCTTAGAGCTGTGTGCTGCTTTGTCTTAGTTTAACACCTTTCTGAGCCTAGCTTAGAGCTGTGTGCTCCTTTGCTTCGCCTAATTCCTGTCTGAGCCTAGCTTAGACCTGTATGCTCCTTGGCCTTTGCCTAACTGCTGTCTGCTTCTTTGTCTCTGCCTAACTCCTGTCTGAGCCTAGCTTATACCTATATGCTCCTTGGCCTTTACCTAACTCCTCTCTGATCCTAGCTTAGAGCTGTGTGCTCCTTGGCCTTTGCCTAACTCCTGTCTGAGCCTAGCTTAGAGCTGTGTGCTCCTTTCTCTTTGCCTAACTCTTGTTTGAGCATAGCTTAGAGCCAGGTGCTGCTTTGTCTTAGTTTAACACCTGTCTGAGCCAAGTTTAGAGCTCTGTGCTCCTTTACCTAACTCCAGTCTGAGTCTAGCCTAGAGCTGTGTGCTCCTTTTTTTGCCTAGCTCCTGTCTGGGCCTAGTTTAGAGCTGTGTGCTCCTTTCTCTTTGCCTAACTTCTATCTCAGCCTACTTTAGAGCTGTCTGCCCCTTTGTCTTAGCCTGACTCCTATCTGAGCCTAGCGTAGAGCTGTATCCTCCTTTCTCTTAGTTTAACTCCTTTCTGAGCCTAGCATAGACCTGTATGCTCCTTGGCCTTTGCCGAACTCCTGTCTGAGCCTAGCTTAGAGCTGTGTGCTCCTTTGTCTCTGTCTAGCTCCTGTCTGAGCCTAGCTTAGAGCTGTGTGCTCCTTGGCCTTTGCCTAACTGCAGACTGATCCAAGCTTAGAGCTCTGTGCTCCTTTGTCTTTGCCTAACTCCTTTCTGAGCATAGATAAGACCTGTATGCTCCTTGCCCCTTGCCTAAATTCTGTCTGAGCCTAGCTTAGAGCTGTGTGCTCCTTTGTCTTTGCCTAACTCCCGTCTGAGCCTAGCTTAGTGCTGTGTGCTCCTTTCTCTTTGCCTAACTCCTGTCTGAGCATTGCTTAGAGCCATGTGCTGCTTTGTCTTAGCCTAACTCCGGTCTGAGCATAGCTTAGAGCTTTGTGCTCCTTGGCCTTTGCCTAACTCACCTCTGAGCTAAGCTTAGAGCTGTGTGCTCCATTCTCTTTGCCTAACTCCTATCTGAGCCTAGCGTAGAGCTGTATCCTCCTTTCTATTAGTTTAACTCCTGTCTGAGCCCAGCTTAGAGCTGTCTGCTCCTTGACCTTGTCCTAACTCCTTTCTGAGCCTAGGTTAGAGCTGTGTGCTCCTTGGCCTTGTCCTAACTCCTGTCTGAGCCTAGCTTTGAGCTGTGTGCTCCTTGGCCTTGTCCTAACTCCTTTCTGAGCCTAGGTTAGAGCTGTGTGCTTCTTTGTCTTTGCCTAACTCTTGTCTGAGCCCTGCTTAGAGCTGTGTGCTTCTTTGTCTTTGCCTAACTCTTGTCTGAGCCCTGCTTAGAGCTGTGTGCTCCTTTGTCTTTGCTTAAGTCCTGTCTGAGCCAAGCTTAGAGCTGTGTGCTCCTTTGTCTTAGCCTAACTTCTATCTCAGCCTACCTTGGAGCTGTGTGCTCCTTTGTCTTAGCCTGACTCCTATCTGAGCCTAGCGTAGAGCTGTATCCTCCTTTCTCTTAGTTTAACTCCCGTCTGAGCCTAGCTTAGAGCTGTGTGCTCCTTTCTCTTTGCCTAACTCCTTTCTGAGCATAGCTTAGACCTGTATGCTCCTTGGCCTTGGCCTAACTCCTGCCTGAGCCTAGCTTACAGCTGTGTGCTCCTTTGTCTCTGCCTAACTCCTGCCTGAGCCTAGCTTACAGCTGTGTGCTCCTTTGTCTCTGCCTAACTCCTGCCTGAGCCTAGCTTACAGCTGTGTGCTCCTTTGTCTCTGCCTAACTCCTGTCTGAGCATAGCTTAGAGCTGTGTGCCACTTGGTCTTAGCCTAACTCTTCTCTGATCCTAGCTTAGAGCTGTGTGCTCCTTTCTCTTAGCCTAACTCCTGTCTGATCCTAGCTTAGAGAGGTGTGTTCCTTTGTCTTTGCCTAACTCCTGTCTGAGCATAGCTTAGAGCTGTGTGCCACTTGGTCTTAGCCTAACTCTTCTCTGATCCTAGCTTAGAGCTGTGTGCTCCTTTCTCTTAGCCTAACTCCTGTCTGATCCTAGCTTAGAGAGGTGTGTTCCTTTGTCTTTGCCTAACTCCTGTCTGAGCATAGCTTAGAGCTGTGTGCCACTTGGTCTTAGCCTAACTCTTCTCTGATCCTAGCTTAGAGCTGTGTGCTCCTTTCTCTTAGCCTAACTCCTGTCTGATCCTAGCTTAGAGAGGTGTGCTCCTTTGTCTTTGCCTAACTCCCGTCTGAGCCTAGCTTAGAGCTCTGTGCTCCTTGGCCTTGGCCTAATTCCTGTCTGAGCCTATCTTAGAGCTGTGTGCTCCTTGGCCTTTGCCTAACTCCCATCTAATCCAAGCTTAGAGCTGTGTGCTCCTTTGTCTTTGCCTAACTCCTGTCTGAGCCTAGCTTAGAGCTGTGTGCTCCTTTGTCTCTGCCTAACTCCTGTCTGAGCATAGCTTAGAGCTGTGTGCCACTTGGTCTTAGCCTAACTCTTCTCTGATCCTAGCTTAGAGCTGTGTGCCCCTTTCTCTTAGCCTAACTCCTGTCTGAGCATTGCTTAGAGCCATGTGCTGCTTTGTCTTAGCCTAACTCCGGTCTGTGCCTAGCTTAGAGCTTTGTGCTCCTTGACCTTTGCCTAACTCACCTCTGAGCTAAGCTTAGAGCTGTGTGCTCCATTCTCTTTGCCTAACTCCTATCTGAGCCTAGCGTAGAGCTGTATCCTCCTTTCTATTAGTTTAACTCCTGTCTGAGCCTAGCTTAGAGCTGTCTGCTCCTTGGCCTTTGCCTAACTCCCATCTAATCCAAGCTTAGAGCTGTGTGCTCCTTTGTCTTTGCCTAACTCCCGTCTGAGCCTAGCTTAGAGCTGTGTGCCATTTGGTCTTAGCCTAACTCCTGTCTGAGCCTAGCTTAGAGCTGTGTGCTCCTTTGTCTCTGTCTAGCTCCTGTCTAAGCCTAGCTTAGAGCTGTGTGCTCCTTTGTCTTTGCCAAACTCCTTTCTGAGCATAGCTTAGACCTGTATGCTCCTTGCCCCTTGTCTAAATTCTGTCTGAGCCTAGCTTAGAGCTGTGTGCTCCTTTGTCTTTGCCTAACTCCCATCTGAGCCTAGCTTAGTGCTGTGTGCTCCTTTCTCTTTGCCTAACTCCTGTCTGAGCATTGCTTAGAGCCATGTGCTGCTTTGTCTTAGCCTAACTCCGGTCTGAGCATAGCTTAGAGCTTTGTGCTCCTTGGCCTTTGCCTAACTCCCGTCTGAGCCCAGCTTAGAGCTGTGCGCTCCTTTGTATTTGCCTAACTCCTATCTGAGCCTAGCTTAGAGCTGTCTGCTCCTTTGTCTTTGCCTAACTCCTGTCTGGGCCTAGTTTAGAGCTGTGTGCTCCTTTGTCTTAGTTTAACACCTGTCTGAGCCAAGCTTAGAGCTGTGTGCTCCTTTCTCTTTGCCTAACTTCTATCTCAGCCTACCTTGGAGCTGTGTGCTCCTTTGTCTTAGCCTGACTCCTATCTGAGCCTAGCGTAGAGCTGTATCCTCCTTTCTCTTAGTTTAACTCCTGTCTGAGCCCAGCTTAGAGCTGTGTGCTCCTTTGTATTTGCCTAACTCAAGTTTGGTCCTAGCTTAGAGCTGTGTGCTCCTCTGTCTTAGCCTAAGTCCTTTCTGGGCCTAGCTTAGAGCTGTGTGCTCCTTTGTATTTGCCTAACTCAAGTCTGGGCCTAGGTTAGAGCTGTATCCTCCTTTCTCTTAGTTTAACTCCTGTCTGGGCCTAGCTTAGAGCTGTGTGCTCCATTGTCTTAGCCTAACTCCTGTCTGAGCCTAGCTTAGAGCTGTGTACTCCTTGGTCTTTGCCTAACTCCTGTCTGCGCCTAGCTTAGAGCTGTGTGTTTGTTTGCCTGACTCCTCTCTGAGCTTGGGTTAGAGCTCTGTACTCCATTTCCTAACCCCTGTCTGAGCCTAGCTTATCGCTTTGTGCTCGTTTGTCTTAGCCTAACTGCTGTCTGAGCCTAGCTTAGAGCTGTGTGCTCCTTTTTGTTTGCCTACCTCCCATCTGAGTCTAGCTTAGAGCTGTTTGTTTGGGGCTGTTATCTCGGCAGCCAATCAGGAGCCTGTGACTGTGGTAGGGCCGCAGCTGATGGCCAATCAGAGGCTGCCGGTGATTCTTTTGAGCCTGGAGGGAGTGAAGGCTTTGTGCAATAAACTGAACTGCTTGCTTCAAGCTGTGTCCTAGCTCTCAATTGCGGTATCCCAGCCCATCCTAGTCCAGCCTAGCCTAGCCTACTCTAGCTTACCCCACCCTAGCCAAACCTGCCCTAGCCTAGTCCAACCTACCCTAGCTTACCACACCCTAGCCAAGCCTGCCCTAGTCTAGCACAGCCTAGCCTAGCACAGCCTAGCCTTCCCTAGCCTGCCCCTCCCTAGCCTACCCCACCCTAGTTTAGCCCAGACTATGATACTTTAGCCTAGCCTAGGCCAGCATATGCCCCCACATACGCCTTGCCTAGTCTAGCCTTCCCCACCCTAGCCTAGCCCACCCTATCTTAGCCCGCCCTAGCCTACCTTGCCCCCCTCCAGCCTAGCCCACCCCACCTTAGCCCAGCCTAGGCTACCTTAGCCTGGCTAGCTGAGCATACACACACCCCCAAGCTTAGCCTTGCCTAGCCTAGCCTACCCCATCCTAGCCTAGCCTAACCTAGCCTAGCCAAGCCTAAGCCACCCCAGCCTAGCCTACCCTACCCTAGCCTAGCCCAGCCTAGGCTACCTTAGCCTAGTTTAGCCCAACATACACACCCACAGCTTAGTCTTACCTAGCCAACCTACCCCACCCTAGCCTAGCCTAGTCTAGCATAACATAGCCTAGCCCACCCTAGCCAAGCCTGCCCCAGCCTAGCCTAGCCCAGCCCAGCCTACGCTACCTTAGTGTGCCCAGGGGGCCAAGAAGGCCAAGGGCATCCTGGCCTGGGTCAGGAAGAGTGTGGCCAGCAGGAGCAGGGAAGTCCTTGTGCCCTGTGCTCAGCACTGCTGAGGCCACAGCTTGAGTCCTGTGTCCAGCTCTGGGCTCCTGAGGTCAGGAAAGAGGTTGAGCTACTGGAAGGTGTCCAGAGAAGGGCAACAAAGCTGGGGAGGGGTCTGGGGCACAGCCCTGTGAGGAGAGGCTGAGGGAGCTGGGGTTGCTTAGCCTGGAGCAGAGGAGGCTCAGGGGAGACCTTCTTGTTCTCCCCAACTCCCTGCAGGGAGGTTGTAGCCAGGAGGGGGTTGGTCTCTTCTGCCAGGCCCCCAGCAGCAGAACAAGAGGACACAGTCTCAAGCTGTGCCAGGGGAGGTTTAGGCTGGAGGTTAGGAGGAAGTTCTACACAGAGAGAGTGATTGCCCATTGGGATGTGCTGCCTGGGGAGGTGGTGGAGTCATCGTCCCTGGAGGTGTTCAGGAGGAGACTTGACAGGGGGCTTGGTTGCATGGGTTAGTTGATTTGGTGGTGTTGGATGATAGGTTGGATGTGATGATCTTGAAGGTCTCTTCCAACCTGGTTAGTTCTGTTCTATCCCACTCCATCCCATCCCATCCCATTCACTCCAGAGCTCTGCTTGCAGCAGCTGCTGGGAAGGAGCTCCTGGAGCTGGGGTGCTGCAGGCACAGGGCAGGATGAGTGGGAGCTGAGGCCCTGCACTGCTTCCCTTCCCCAGCCCCCCAGGGAGGAGCTGTTCTCATGCAGATGCAGGCCCAAGGGTCAGGCTGGATTCCTGCTGGCCTACAAGAGCAATCTGGAAGATCAAAGAAGCCTGAAGGGTTTTTCCCAGCCCCAGGAGCTGCTCAAAGTGCAGAGGGTGGGGAGAAAAGCCTCAGCACCATGAACTTTGCCGGGGGGGCTGCAGGGCTGGAGAGCCCTGGGGAGGCAGCAGCACAGCAGCACCAAGCACACAGACACTGCCAGCTGCAGGCTGTACCACAGCCTCCTGCACCCTGCCTGAGGACCCTGAGCTGCACCACCCCCTCTGGAGCCACAGAATCACAGAGCCTGAGGGGCTGCAAAACATCATCCAACACAACCCCTGCCAGAGCAGGGCACAGAGCAGGGCACCCAGAACACAGCCGGGGGGGTTGGAACATCTCCAGAGCAGGAGACTCCACAACCCCCCTGGGCAGCCTGCTCCAGGCCTCTGGCACCCTCCCAGGGAAAGAATTCTCCTCCTGTGTCCATGGCACTTCCTCTGGCTCAGCTTCCACCCCTGCCCCTGGGGCTGGCACTGGGCAGCCCCCAGCAGAGCCTGGCTCCAGCCCCTTGGAAGCACAGGAGCTGCAGGGCTCAAGGTGTGCATGGAGCAGCCTCCCTAGGAGGGAGAAGTGCAGCACAGACCATGACACCAAACTGCTGCTGCAAGCTTTGGGCTGGGTTGATGGTTGGACCTGAGCACCTTAGAGGCCATCAAGTCCAGAGAGCCAAGCAGAGCCTGGGCTGCAGCAAGAGAAGTGTGGCCAGCAGGGCCAGGGAGGGGATTCTGCCCCTCTGCTCCACTCTGCTGAGCCCACAGCTGCAGCTCTGGGGCCAGCTCTGCAGCCTCTGTGCCAGGAAGGCTCTGGAGGGGCTGGAAGGTGTCCAGAGCAGGGCCAGGAGGAGGAGCAGAGGGCTGGAGCTGCTCTGCTCTGAGCACAGCCTGAGAGAGTTGGGCTTGTGCAGGCTGGAGAGGAGAAGGCTCCCAGGCGACCTTCTGGTGGCCTCCCAGGAGCTGCAGGGGGCTGCAAGCAAGCTGGGGAGGGACTTTGGAGGGGGTGAGGGAGGGCTAGGAGTGGGGGGGCTGGAGCAGAAGTAGAAGTGGGGAGCTGGAGCTTGGCTGTGAGGAAGAAGTTGTTGGGCAGGAGGGTGGTGAGAGCCTGGCCCAGGCTGCCCAGGGAGGTGGTGGAAGCCTCCTGGCTGGAGGTGTTTGCAGCCAGGCTGGAGGTGGCTGTGAGCAGCCTGCTGTGGTGTGAGGTGTCCCTGCCCATGGCAGGGGGCTGGGGCTGGCTGAGCCTGGAGCTCCCTTCCAGCCCTGCCAGCTCTGTGATTCTATGAGTCCTGAGGGGAGGTTGGGGTGAGGAGGGGACAGCCTCTGCTCCTTGGTGGCAAGGGCCAGGAGCAGAGGCAATGGTTCCAAGCTGCCCCAGGGAGGCTCAGGCTGGAGCTCAGGAGATGTTTCTGCCCTGGAAGGTTCTCAGCCCCTGGCAGAGGCTGCCCAGGGCAGTGCTGCAGTGCCCATCCCTGGGGGTGCTCCAGCAGCATGGAGCTGCTGCTTAGGGCCATGGCTTGGTGCTGCCTGCAGTGCTGGGCTGAGGCTGGGCTGGAGGAGCCTGGAGGCCTCTGCCCCCAGCTCTGTTCTGTGATTTCTGAGACTCTGGGAGTCTCTGAGGGCAGCAGATGAAACTTCAGTGACAGAACCATGCCATGCAATGGTTTGGGTGGGAAGGGACCTCACAGATCCCCTGGCTCCAAGCTGCTGCCCTGGGCAGGGACAGCTCCTGCCACATCAGCTTGGTCAAGGCCTCACCCAACCTGGCTTTCAAAACCTCCTAACTTGGAGCCTCCCCCATCCCCCTGGGCAACCTGTGCCAGTGCCTCCCCAGCCTCAGGGCCAAGAGCTCCTTCCTCAGGTCTCATCTCAATCCTGCTGCCTCCAGTTTGAAGCCATTCCCTCTCCCCCTGTCACCCCCAGCCTTGCTCAGCAGTCCCTCCCCAGCTCTCCTGCAGCCCATACAAATGCTTGAAAGCTGCTCCAGGCTCTCCCTGGAGCTCACTTGACTTTGGTCTTCGAGTTGATGTGGTGGTGCTGGGCCATGGGCTGCACTCAGTGACCCCAGAGGTCTATTCCAGTAGGAAGGGAAGGGGAGGGGAGGGGAGGGGAGGGGAGGGGAGGGGAGGGGAGGGGAGGGGAGGGGAGGGGAGGTTCAGAGAGGTTCGGAGAGGAGAGGTTCGGAGAGGAGAGGAGAGGTTCGGAGAGGAGAGGTTCGGAGAGGAGAGGTTCGGAGAGGAGAGGTTCGGAGAGGTTCGGAGAGGTTCGGAGAGGAGAGGAGAGGAGAGGAGAGGAGAGGAGAGGAGAGGAGAGGAGAGGAGAGGAGAGGAGAGGAGAGGATTAACCAGGTTGGAAGAGACCTCAGAGCTCATCCAGTCCAACCTCTCCCCCAGCACCATCTGAGCAACTCAGCCATGGCACCAAGGGCCTCATCCAGGCTCCTGGAGCATGCCACTGGAACCACTGCAGAGCTCAGGAGAGGAAGCAGCAAGCACTTAGCAGAGCAGCCCCCAGGTGGTCCCTGCTGCCCCAGGCCTCCTTGCATGGCAGAGGAGAGCCCTGCTCAGAGCTGCCCTGAGCCCTGAGGTAAGTGCTGAGCAGAGCTGTTTATCTTTGGCTGGTGCTGCTGCCATCAGCCATGGAGAGCTCCTATTAACCCCCTGCCCTTCCAAATAAACAGCAGCCCCCTCTAATCCTGCCAGCTCTGCTTTCATCTGGGAGCAGCCCCCCTGCCCTGCTCAGCTGCAGCTGAGGGGGGAGGCAACGGGGCACAAGAGCAGCCAAAAATAGGAGCTGGCTCCTTCTGTGGAGCAGAGGAATGTGACCAAATCCCAGGGTAAGGCTGCTCTGTCAAAACACTCCCCAGATGCATGGAGCCTCTGCAGCCTGCCAGTGTCAGGGCAGCACTCACTGTGCTAAACAACTGCAGCAGGATTGATGTTCCCTGGCCCAAACATTAGTCCTTGCAGGCACAGCTCTGGGTGCCAGCTCCTCCCCAGCCCCCAGCCAGGCCTGGGGCAGCTCTCACCCCCAGCCCAGCCACCTGGGGCTGCTCCCCCCAGCACCCCAGCAACGGCTTTGGCTTGCACTGGAAGGAGGCCAAGGCCTTCCTGTGGGGACTGAATGAGTGCTCAGGGTGTGCAAAGCTCAGAGGCAAATCCCCTGCAGGGCAGAGGGGCAGAGGCCTCAGGGTGGTGCTGCAGGTCCCATGGCAGCTCCCCCAGCAGCCTCTGCAAGCTCCTGGCTGCAGGCTGCAGCACTCCCAGGACACAGAACCACAACCCCCTCAGGCTGGAGCAGAGCCTGGGGGTGCCCAAGTCCTGCCCCTGCCCTGCAAGGCTCAGCCCTGAGCCACAGCCCCAAGCACCACAGCCCAACAACCCCTCCAGGCCTGGGGACTCCACCAGCTCCCTGGGCAGCCTCTGCCACTGCCTGACCACTCTGGCTGGGCAAAGCTTCTCCCTCCTGCCCAGCCTGAGCCTGCCCTGCTGCAGCTTGAGGCTGTGCCCTCTTCTCCTGCCACTCCTTCCCTGGGAGCAGAGAGCAGCAGCAGCCTCTCCACAGCCTCCTCTCAGGGAGCTGCAGGCAGCCAGGAGGTCTCCCTCAGCCTCCTCTCCTCCCCCCTAACCCTCCCCAGCTCCTTCAGCCTCTCCTCAGCACATTGATCCTCCAGGCCCTTCCCAGCTTCCCTGCCCTGCTCTGCCCTGGCTCCAGCACCTCCCCAGCTCTCTGGCACTGAGCTGCCCCAAGCTGAAGGCAGCTCTCCAGGGGTGGCCTCCCCAGAGCTGAGCCCCAGGGCACAGTCCCCTCCCTGCTGCTGCTGGCCACAGCATTGCTGAGCCCAGCCAGGAGGCCTTTGGCTTCCTTGGCCCCCTGGGCACTGCTGGCTGCTCTGCAGCTGCTTGGCCAGCAGCACCCCCAGGGCCCTTCCTGCCAGCAGCTCTCCTGGCTGAGCAGCCTTGGATCCTCTAGGCAGCATCCAAATCCCAGCTTCATTAGCAGGGAGGAGCAGGGAGAAGCCAAGCAGTGCTTAGATAGAAGCAGAGACGTCCCCAGAGTTGGCCACTGCTGGAAGCAAAGGAAAGCAGCAGCAGGTGCTGTGTGCCTGGGTACAGGCAGGGGACACCACCTGCCCCAGGGTCATGGACATGCTCAGGGGTTGGAGCAGCTCTGCTGTGGGGCCAGGCTGAGGGAGCTGGGGGTGTTGAGCCTGCAGAAGAGAAGGCTGCAGGCAGACCCCAGAGCAGCTCCCAGGCCCTGCAGGGGCTGCAAGCAGGCTGCAGAGGGACTGCTGCCAAAGGGCTGCAGGGACAGCCCCAGGGGCAATGGTTGGAGATGAGAGCAGAGCAGAGGGAGATTGGATGTGAGGAACAAGTTCTGCCCCAGGAGGCTGCTGGCAGCCTGCAAGAGGTTGCCCAGGGAGGTGGTTGTGGCCCCCTGGCTGGAGAGCTTGGAGGGGAGGCTGGAGAGGGCTGTGGGCAAGCTGCTGCAGTGGAGGATGTCCCTGCTGAGGGCAGGGGCTTGGCCTGGAGGAGTCTTGGAGCTCCTCTGTGGCTCTATGACTTCTCCAGGAGCTCTAAACCTGAAGAACAAAGCTAGCATTCTCTCAAGCCAAGCAGAAGAATCTGAAAGCCTTGCTCCAGCCTCAGCTGCTGTGGATCTGCTTCTGTCTGTCCTCAGCTTCTGGAGCACCTGCAGCACAACCTCCTCCAGCAACACTTTCATCCTCCCTGCCCCTGCTGCAGAGCAGAGCCTCTGTCTGGGCAGAGCTGGTGAGGCAGAGGGCAGGCAGAGCCCAGCAGGCTGTGCTGCCAGCTCACATCAGCTGAGGCCTCTCCCTCCACTCTTTGCTCTTCAGTGCCAAGAGCCTTTCCAAAAGGCACTCTGCTGCGTTCTGCCTGAGGCCAACAGGATGAGATGCACTGAGGGCAAGTGCTGAGTGCTGCCCTGGGGCACAACTGCCCCAGGCCTGGGGCAGAGGGACTGCAGAGCTGCCTGGTGGAGAGGGTTGGCTGATGGCAGCAGCTGGAGAGGAGGCAGGGGGTGGGCAGGGGGGCAGGAAGGGCAGCAGCAGCCTGGGCTGGAGCAGCAATGGTTGGGCAGCAGGAGCAGGGCAGGGATTGTGCCCCTGGGCTCAGCACTGGGGAGGCCACAGCTTGAGGGCTGGCTTGAGCTTTGGGCTCCTGGCTGCAAGAAGGAGCTGGAGGAGCTGGAGCAGGGCCAGGGAAGGGCAAGGAAGGTGGGGAAGGGTGTGGAGAAGAGGGCTGGGGAGGAGCAGCTGAGGGAGCTGGGGGTGGGGAGTGTGGAGCAGAGGAGGCTGAGGGAGACCTCCTTGCTCTCTGCAGCTCCCTGAGAGGAGGCTGCAGCCAGGGGGGGTTGGGCTCTGCTCCCCAGGAACAGGGGACAGCACAACCCCTGCTCTGCTCCTCTCAGGGCTGAGGGGGGTGGTGAATGCCCTCTGAGAGCTCTGTGCTTTGCCTCACACCGGAGAAAGCCTTTGGAGATGCAAAGCTGCCAGGGAGAAGCTGTTCCCTCTCCATCAGCTGGAGCAGGAGGCTCACAGCTCACTGCAGCTCTTCCTCCTATAGGCTCAGGCAGCTCCAGGGAGCTCAGAGGCTGTGCATGAATATGCAGGCAGGCAGGAGGCAGATGTTGCTCTGGGGCCTGCTGGGGCATCTCAGATGACAGCAGCCAGCCCACAGCATCCTCTGCAGCTGCCAGCTCCAGCAGCCCCTCCAGCCCTGCCCTGCAGAGTGCAGACCTCCTCCCTGCTGCAGGCTGGGGCTGCAGGAGCTGCCTGGGCTGGCAGGGCCAGCTCTGTGCCAGCCTGCAGAGGGCTCTGCCTGGGCAGCTCTGTGCCTCCAGCCTGCCACAGCCAGCCCCTGAGCATCCACAGCCCCAGGCACCCCACCTGGCCCTGAGCAGCTCCCAGGAGGCTGAGCTGGCACTGCAGGGAGCTGAGCAGCTCAGCCTGCAGCAGGAACAGTCCCAAAGCACCAAAGCCCCCTCAGGCTGAGCTGGGACTGCAGGGAGCTGAGCAGCTCAGCCTGCAGCAGGAAAAGTCCCAAAGCACCAAAGCCTCCTCAGGCTGAGCTGGGACTGCAGGGAGCTGAGCAGCTCAGCCTGCAGCAGGAACAGTCCCAAAGCACCAAAGCCTCCTCAGGCTGAGCTGCAGCTCCCAGAGCAGCACTCACCCAGCCCCAACCCCCTGCCAGCAGCTCAGCAGCTCTCAGAAACCAGCAAAGCCCTTCCCTGGCAGGTGTGAGGCAGGGCAGAGCAGCAGCTGGCACAGCTCTGAGGCTCCCCACATCTGCTACCTGCCCCCTCCATGCACAGCACCCACAGAGAAAGGCCAGGAGCCCAGAGCAGCCCAGAGCAGCCTGCACTGCTGAGATGGAGCAGAGAGCAGGAGAGGGGCCAGGGAGTGACCAGGGCAGGACAGGGGCCAGGGAATGACCAGAGCAGGACAGGAGCCAAGGTGACACCAGAGCAGGACAGGAGCCAAGGAGTGACCAGAGCAGGAGAGGGCCAAGGTGTGACCAGAGCAGGACAGGGGCCAAGGAGTGACCAGAGCAGGACAGGGCCAAGGAGTGACCTGAGCAGGACAGGGCCAAGGAGTGACCAGAGCAGGACAGAGCCAAGGTGACACCAGAGCAGGACAGAGCCAAGGTGTGACCTGAGCAGGACAGGAGCCAAGGTGACACCAGAGCAGGACAGGGCCAAGGTGTGACCTGAGCAGGACAGAGCCAAGGTGACACCAGAGCAGGACAGGGCCAAGGTGACACCAGAGCAGGACAGGGCCAAGGTGACACCAGAGCAGGACAGGGCCAAGGTGTGACCTGAGCAGGACAGAGCCAAGGTGACACCAGAGCAGGACAGGGCCAAGGTGACACCAGAGCAGGACAGGGCCAAGGTGTGACCAGAGCAGGACAGGAGCCAAGGTGTGACCAGAGCAGGACAGGGCCAAGGTGACACCAGAGCAGGACAGAGCCAAGGTGACACCAGAGCAGGACAGGAGCCAAGGAGTGACCAGAGCAGGACAGGGCCAAGGTGACACCAGAGCAGGACAGGAGCCAAGGTGACACCAGAGCAGGACAGGAGCCAAGGTGACACCAGAGCAGGACAGGGCCAAGGTGACACCAGAGCAGGACAGGGCCAAGGAGTGACCAGAGCAGGACAGGAGCCAAGGAGTGACCAGAGCAGGACAGGAGCCAAGGTGTGACCAGAGCAGGACAGGGCCAAGGAGTGACCTGAGCAGGACAGGAGCCAAGGAGTGACCAGAGCAGGACAGGAGCCAAGGAGTGACCAGAGCAGGACAGGGCCAAGGAGTGACCTGAGCAGGACAGGAGCCAAGGAGTGACCAGAGCAGGACAGGAGCCAAGGAGTGACCAGAGCAGGACAGGAGCCAAGGTGTGACCAGAGCAGGACAGGGCCAAGGTGTGACCAGAGCAGGACAGGAGCCAAGGTGACACCAGAGCAGGACAGGGCCAAGGTGTGACCAGAGCAGGACAGGGCCAAGGTGTGACCAGAGCAGGACAGAGCCAAGGTGTGACCAGAGCAGGACAGGAGCCAAGGTGTGACCAGAGCAGGACAGAGCCAAGGTGTGACCAGAGCAGGACAGAGCCAAGGTGTGACCAGAGCAGGACAGAGCCAAGGAGTGACCAGAGCAGGACAGGAGCCAAGGTGTGACCAGAGCAGGACAGAGCCAAGGTGTGACCAGAGCAGGACAGGGCCAAGGTGTGACCAGAGCAGGACAGGGCCAAGGTGTGACCAGAGCAGGACAGGAGCCAAGGTGTGACCAGAGCAGGACAGGGCCAAGGTGTGACCAGAGCAGGACAGGAGCCAAGGTGACACCAGAGCAGGACAGGGCCAAGGTGTGACCAGAGCAGGACAGGAGCCAAGGTGACACCAGAGCAGGACAGGAGCCAAGGAGTGACCAGAGCAGGACAGGAGCCAAGGTGACACCAGAGCAGGACAGGAGCCAAGGTGTGACCAGAGCAGGACAGGAGCCAAGGTGACACCAGAGCAGGACAGGGCCAAGGTGTGACCAGAGCAGGACAGGGCCAAGGTGTGACCAGAGCAGGACAGGAGCCAAGGTGTGACCAGAGCAGGACAGAGCCAAGGTGACACCAGAGCAGGACAGGAGCCAAGGAGTGACCAGAGCAGGACAGGAGCCAGGGAGTGACCAGAGCAGGACAGGAGCCAAGGTGTGACCTGAGCAGGACAGGAGCCAAGGAGTGACCAGAGCAGGACAGGAGCCAAGGAGTGACCAGAGCAGGACAGGGCCAAGGTGACACCAGAGCAGGACAGGGCCAAGGTGACACCAGAGCAGGACAGGAGCCAAGGAGTGACCAGAGCAGGACAGGGCCAAGGTGTGACCAGAGCAGGACAGAGCCAAGGTGACACCAGAGCAGGACAGGGCCAAGGTGTGACCAGAGCAGGACAGGAGCCAAGGTGACACCAGAGCAGGACAGGAGCCAAGGAGTGATCAGAGCAGGACAGGGCCAAGGTGTGACCAGAGCAGGACAGAGCCAAGGTGACACCAGAGCAGGACAGGGCCAAGGTGACACCAGAGCAGGACAGGGCCAAGGTGACACCAGAGCAGGACAGGGCCAAGGTGACACCAGAGCAGGACAGGAGCCAAGGAGTGATCAGAGCAGGACAGGGCCAAGGTGTGACCAGAGCAGGACAGAGCCAAGGTGACACCAGAGCAGGACAGGGCCAAGGTGTGACCAGAGCAGGACAGGAGCCAAGGAGTGACCAGAGCAGGACAGGGCCAAGGTGACACCAGAGCAGGACAGGGCCAAGGTGACACCAGAGCAGGACAGAGCCAAGGTGACACCAGAGCAGGACAGGAGCCAAGGAGTGACCAGAGCAGGACAGGGCCAAGGTGTGACCAGAGCAGGACAGGGCCAAGGTGACACCAGAGCAGGACAGGAGCCAAGGTGTGACCAGAGCAGGACAGGAGCTAAGGAGTGACCAGAGCAGGACAGGGCCAAGGTGTGACCAGAGCAGGACAGGGCCAAGGTGTGACCAGAGCAGGACAGGGCCAAGGTGACACCAGAGCAGGACAGGGCCAAGGTGACACCAGAGCAGGACAGGGCCAAGGTGTGACCAGAGCAGGACAGGGCCAAGGTGACACCAGAGCAGGACAGGGCCAAGGTGACACCAGAGCAGGACAGGGCCAAGGAGTGACCAGAGCAGGACAGAGCCAAGGTGACACCAGAGCAGGACAGGGCCAAGGAGTGACCTGAGCAGGACAGGAGCCAAGGAGTGACCAGAGCAGGACAGGAGCCAAGGAGTGACCAGAGCAGGACAGGAGCCAAGGTGTGACCAGAGCAGGACAGGGCCAAGGTGTGACCAGAGCAGGACAGGAGTCAAGGTGACACCAGAGCAGGACAGGGCCAAGGTGTGACCAGAGCAGGACAGGGCCAAGGAGTGACCAGAGCAGGACAGGAGCCAAGGTGTGACCAGAGCAGGACAGGGCCAAGGAGTGACCAGAGCAGGACAGGAGCCAAGGTGTGACCAGAGCAGGACAGGGCCAAGGTGTGACCAGAGCAGGACAGAGCCAAGGTGTGACCAGAGCAGGACAGGAGCCAAGGTGACACCAGAGCAGGACAGGGCCAAGGTGTGACCAGAGCAGGACAGGAGCCAAGGAGTGACCAGAGCAGGACAGGAGCCAGGGAGTGACCAGAGCAGGACAGGAGCCAAGGAGTGACCAGAGCAGGACAGGAGCCAAGGAGTGACCAGAGCAGGACAGGGCCAAGGTGTGACCAGAGCAGGACAGGGCCAAGGTGACACCAGAGCAGGACAGGAGCCAAGGAGTGACCAGAGCAGGACAGGAGCCAAGGAGTGACCAGAGCAGGACAGGGCCAAGGTGTGACCAGAGCAGGACAGGGCCAAGGTGACACCAGAGCAGGACAGGAGCCAAGGAGTGACCAGAGCAGGACAGGGCCAAGGAGTGATCAGAGCAGGACAGGGCCAAGGTGTGACCAGAGCAGGACAGGAGCCAAGGTGTGACCAGAGCAGGACAGGGCCAAGGTGTGACCAGAGCAGGACAGGAGCCAAGGTGACACCAGAGCAGGACAGGAGCCAAGGTGTGACCAGAGCAGGACAGGGCCAAGGTGTGACCAGAGCAGGACAGGAGCCAAGGTGACACCAGAGCAGGACAGAGCCAAGGTGTGACCAGAGCAGGACAGGGCCAAGGTGTGACCAGAGCAGGACAGGGCCAAGGTGACACCAGAGCAGGACAGGGCCAAGGTGTGACCAGAGCAGGACAGGAGCCAAGGTGACACCAGAGCAGGACAGAGCCAAGGAGTGACCAGAGCAGGACAGGGCCAAGGAGTGACCAGAGCAGGACAGAGCCAAGGTGACACCAGAGCAGGACAGGAGCCAAGGAGTGACCAGAGCAGGACAGAGCCAAGGTGACACCAGAGCAGGACAGGAGCCAAGGTGTGACCAGAGCAGGACAGGGCCAAGGTGTGACCAGAGCAGGACAGGAGCCAAGGTGTGACCAGAGCAGGACAGGAGCCAAGGTGACACCAGAGCAGGACAGGGCCAAGGTGACACCAGAGCAGGACAGGAGCCAAGGTGACACCAGAGCAGGACAGGGCCAAGGTGACACCAGAGCAGGACAGGAGCCAAGGTGTGACCAGAGCAGGACAGGAGCTAAGGAGTGACCAGAGCAGGACAGGGCCAAGGTGTGACCAGAGCAGGACAGGAGCTAAGGAGTGACCAGAGCAGGACAGGGCCAAGGTGTGACCAGAGCAGGACAGGAGCTAAGGAGTGACCAGAGCAGGACAGGGCTAAGGTGTGACCAGAGCAGGACAGGAGCTAAGGAGTGACCAGAGCAGGACAGGGCCAAGGTGACACCAGAGCAGGACAGGGCCAAGGAGTGACCAGAGCAGGACAGGAGCTAAGGAGTGACCAGAGCAGGACAGGGCCAAGGTGTGACCAGAGCAGGACAGGAGCTAAGGAGTGACCAGAGCAGGACAGGGCTAAGGTGTGACCAGAGCAGGACAGGGCCAAGGTGACACCAGAGCAGGACAGGGCCAAGGTGACACCAGAGCAGGACAGGAGCCAAGGTGACACCAGAGCAGGACAGGAGCCAAGGAGTGACCAGAGCAGGACAGGGCCAAGGTGTGACCAGAGCAGGACAGGGCCAAGGTGACACCAGAGCAGGACAGGGCCAAGGTGTGACCAGAGCAGGACAGGAGCCAAGGTGACACCAGAGCAGGACAGGGCCAAGGTGACACCAGAGCAGGACAGAGCCAAGGTGACACCAGAGCAGGACAGGAGCCAAGGAGTGACCAGAGCAGGACAGGGCCAAGGTGTGACCAGAGCAGGACAGGAGCCAAGGTGTGACCAGAGCAGGACAGGGCCAAGGTGACACCAGAGCAGGACAGGAGCCAAGGTGACACCAGAGCAGGACAGGGCCAAGGTGACACCAGAGCAGGACAGGAGCCAAGGTGACACCAGAGCAGGACAGGAGCCAAGGAGTGACCAGAGCAGGACAGGGCCAAGGAGTGACCAGAGCAGGACAGGGCCAAGGTGACACCAGAGCAGGACAGGAGCCAAGGTGACACCAGAGCAGGACAGGGCCAAGGTGTGACCAGAGCAGGACAGGGCCAAGGTGACACCAGAGCAGGACAGGAGCCAAGGTGACACCAGAGCAGGACAGGGCCAAGGTGTGACCAGAGCAGGACAGGAGCTAAGGAGTGACCAGAGCAGGACAGGGCCAAGGTGTGACCAGAGCAGGACAGGAGCTAAGGTGACACTAGAGCAGGACAGGGCCAAGGTGTGACCAGAGCAGGACAGGGCCAAGGTGTGACCAGAGCAGGACAGGAGCCAAGGAGTGACCAGAGCAGGACAGGGCCAAGGTGTGACCAGAGCAGGACAGGGCCAAGGTGACACCAGAGCAGGACAGGAGCCAAGGTGACACCAGAGCAGGACAGGAGCCAAGGTGACACCAGAGCAGGACAGGGCCAAGGTGTGACCAGAGCAGGACAGAGCCAAGGTGTGACCAGAGCAGGACAGAGCCAAGGTGACACCAGAGCAGGACAGGGCCAAGGTGACACCAGAGCAGGACAGGGCCAAGGTGTGACCAGAGCAGGACAGGAGCCAAGGTGACACCAGAGCAGGACAGGGCCAAGGAGTGACCAGAGCAGGACAGGGCCAAGGAGTGACCTGAGCAGGACAGGGCCAAGGTGTGACCAGAGCAGGACAGGGCCAAGGAGTGACCAGAGCAGGACAGGAGCCAAGGAGTGACCAGAGCAGGACAGGAGCCAAGGTGTGACCAGAGCAGGACAGGGCCAAGGAGTGACCTGAGCAGGACAGGAGCCAAGGAGTGACCAGAGCAGGACAGGAGCCAAGGAGTGACCAGAGCAGGACAGGGCCAAGGTGACACCAGAGCAGGACAGGAGCCAAGGAGTGACCAGAGCAGGACAGGGCCAAGGAGTGACCAGAGCAGGACAGGGCCAAGGTGACACCAGAGCAGGACAGGAGCCAAGGAGTGACCAGAGCAGGACAGAGCCAAGGTGACACCAGAGCAGGACAGGAGCCAAGGAGTGACCAGAGCAGGACAGGGCCAAGGAGTGACCAGAGCAGGACAGGAGCCAAGGTGTGACCAGAGCAGGACAGGAGCCAAGGAGTGACCAGAGCAGGACAGGGCCAAGGTGACACCAGAGCAGGACAGGAGCCAAGGAGTGACCAGAGCAGGACAGGGCCAAGGTGACACCAGAGCAGGACAGGAGCCAAGGAGTGACCAGAGCAGGACAGAGCCAAGGTGACACCAGAGCAGGACAGGAGCCAAGGAGTGACCAGAGCAGGACAGGGCCAAGGAGTGACCAGAGCAGGACAGGAGCCAAGGTGTGACCAGAGCAGGACAGGAGCCAAGGAGTGACCAGAGCAGGACAGGGCCAAGGTGACACCAGAGCAGGACAGGAGCCAAGGTGTGACCAGAGCAGGACAGGGCCAAGGTGACACCAGAGCAGGACAGGAGCCAAGGTGTGACCAGAGCAGGACAGGGCCAAGGTGTGACCAGAGCAGGACAGGAGCCAAGGTGACACCAGAGCAGGACAGGGCCAAGGTGTGACCAGAGCAGGACAGGAGCCAAGGAGTGACCAGAGCAGGACAGGAGCCAAGGTGTGACCAGAGCAGGACAGGAGCCAAGGTGTGACCAGAGCAGGACAGGAGCCAAGGTGTGACCAGAGCAGGACAGGAGCCAAGGTGTGACCAGAGCAGGACAGGAGCCAAGGTGACACCAGAGCAGGACAGGGCCAAGGAGTGACCAGAGCAGGACAGGAGCCAAGGTGACACCAGAGCAGGACAGAGCCAAGGTGACACCAGAGCAGGACAGGAGCCAAGGTGACACCAGAGCAGGACAGGAGCCAAGGTGTGACCAGAGCAGGACAGGAGCCAAGGTGTGACCAGAGCAGGACAGGAGCCAAGGTGTGACCAGAGCAGGACAGGGCCAAGGAGTGACCAGAGCAGGACAGGGCCAAGGTGTGACCAGAGCAGGACAGGAGCCAAGGAGTGACCAGAGCAGGACAGGGCCAAGGTGTGACCAGAGCAGGACAGGAGCCAAGGTGTGACCAGAGCAGGACAGGGCCAAGGAGTGACCAGAGCAGGACAGGGCCAAGGAGTGACCAGAGCAGGACAGGAGCCAAGGTGACACCAGAGCAGGACAGGGCCAAGGTGACACCAGAGCAGGACAGGAGCCAAGGTGACACCAGAGCAGGACAGGGCCAAGGTGTGACCAGAGCAGGACAGGGCCAAGGTGACACCAGAGCAGGACAGGGCCAAGGTGTGACCAGAGCAGGACAGGAGCCAAGGAGTGACCAGAGCAGGACAGGGCCAAGGTGTGACCAGAGCAGGACAGGGCCAAGGAGTGACCAGAGCAGGACAGGGCCAAGGAGTGACCAGAGCAGGACAGGGCCAAGGTGTGACCAGAGCAGGACAGGAGCCAAGGTGTGACCAGAGCAGGACAGGAGCCAAGGTGTGACCAGAGCAGGACAGGGCCAAGGTGACACCAGAGCAGGACAGGGCCAAGGTGTGACCAGAGCAGGACAGGGCCAAGGTGTGACCAGAGCAGGACAGGAGCCAAGGTGACACCAGAGCAGGACAGGAGCCAAGGTGACACCAGAGCAGGACAGGGCCAAGGAGTGACCAGAGCAGGACAGGGCCAAGGAGTGACCAGAGCAGGACAGGGCCAAGGTGACACCAGAGCAGGACAGGAGCCAAGGTGACACCAGAGCAGGACAGGGCCAAGGTGTGACCAGAGCAGGACAGGAGCCAAGGTGACACCAGAGCAGGACAGGAGCCAAGGTGACACCAGAGCAGGACAGGAGCCAAGGAGTGACCAGAGCAGGACAGGGCCAAGGAGTGACCAGAGCAGGACAGGGCCAAGGTGACACCAGAGCAGGACAGGAGCCAAGGTGTGACCAGAGCAGGACAGGGCCAAGGAGTGACCAGAGCAGGACAGGAGCCAAGGAGTGACCAGAGCAGGACAGGAGCCAAGGTGACACCAGAGCAGGACAGGAGCCAAGGTGACACCAGAGCAGGACAGGGCCAAGGTGACACCAGAGCAGGACAGGAGCCAAGGAGTGACCAGAGCAGGACAGAGCCAAGGTGACACCAGAGCAGGACAGGGCCAAGGTGTGACCAGAGCAGGACAGGAGCCAAGGTGACCAGAGCAGGACAGGGCCAAGGAGTGACCAGAGCAGGACAGGAGCCAAGGAGTGACCAGAGCAGGACAGAGCCAAGGTGACACCAGAGCAGGACAGGAGCCAAGGAGTGACCAGAGCAGGACAGGGCCAAGGTGACACCAGAGCAGGACAGGGCCAAGGTGTGACCAGAGCAGGACAGGGCCAAGGTGACACCAGAGCAGGACAGGAGCCAAGGTGTGACCAGAGCAGGACAGGAGCCAAGGTGACCAGAGCAGGACAGGAGCCAAGGAGTGACCAGAGCAGGACAGAGCCAAGGTGACACCAGAGCAGGACAGGGCCAAGGTGTGACCAGAGCAGGACAGGGCCAAGGTGACACCAGAGCAGGACAGGAGCCAAGGTGTGACCAGAGCAGGACAGGGCCAAGGTGTGACCAGAGCAGGACAGGAGCCAAGGTGACCAGAGCAGGACAGGGCCAAGGAGTGACCAGAGCAGGACAGGGCCGAGGTGACACCAGAGCAGGACAGGAGCCAAGGTGTGACCAGAGCAGGACAGAGCCAAGGTGACACCAGAGCAGGACAGAGCCAAGGTGACACCAGAGCAGGACAGGAGCCAAGGAGTGACCAGAGCAGGACAGAGCCAAGGTGACACCAGAGCAGGACAGGGCCAAGGTGTGACCAGAGCAGGACAGGAGCCAAGGTGACCAGAGCAGGACAGGGCCAAGGTGACACCAGAGCAGGACAGAGCCAAGGTGACACCAGAGCAGGACAGGGCCAAGGTGACACCAGAGCAGGACAGAGCCAAGGTGACACCAGAGCAGGACAGGGCCAAGGTGTGACCAGAGCAGGACAGGGCCAAGGAGTGACCAGAGCAGGACAGGAGCCAAGGTGTGACCAGAGCAGGACAGGGCCAAGGTGACACCAGAGCAGGACAGGGCCAAGGAGTGACCAGAGCAGGACAGGGCCAAGGTGACACCAGAGCAGGACAGGAGCCAAGGAGTGACCAGAGCAGGACAGAGCCAAGGTGACACCAGAGCAGGACAGGGCCAAGGTGTGACCAGAGCAGGACAGAGCCAAGGTGACACCAGAGCAGGACAGGAGCCAAGGTGTGACCAGAGCAGGACAGGGCCAAGGTGTGACCAGAGCAGGACAGGAGCCAAGGTGACACCAGAGCAGGACAGAGCCAAGGTGTGACCAGAGCAGGACAGGGCCAAGGTGACACCAGAGCAGGACAGGGCCAAGGTGACACCAGAGCAGGACAGGAGCCAAGGAGTGACCAGAGCAGGACAGGAGCCAAGGTGTGACCAGAGCAGGACAGGAGCCAAGGTGTGACCAGAGCAGGACAGAGCCAAGGTGACACCAGAGCAGGACAGGAGCCAAGGTGTGACCAGAGCAGGACAGGGCCAAGGTGTGACCAGAGCAGGACAGGAGCCAAGGTGACACCAGAGCAGGACAGGAGCCAAGGTGACACCAGAGCAGGACAGGGCCAAGGTGACACCAGAGCAGGACAGGGCCAAGGTGACACCAGAGCAGGACAGAGCCAAGGTGACACCAGAGCAGGACAGGAGCCAAGGTGACACCAGAGCAGGACAGGGCCAAGGTGACACCAGAGCAGGACAGAGCCAAGGTGACACCAGAGCAGCACACCCAGCCTGGGCTCTGGGCAGCTCTCTGCTCTCAGGTTGGGCAGACTCTGGCACAGGTCCCCCAGGGAAGCTGTGGACTGCTCATCCCTGGGGATGTTCCTGCCCTGGCTGAGTGTGGCCTTGGGCAGCCTGGGCTGGCTGGGAGCTGTCCCTGCCCTGGCAGCTCTGTGCCCTCAGCCTGGCTCTCTGACTGCCTGAAGCTCACTCACTGGGAGCTGCTCTCAGCTCTGCCTGCAGCCTTCTCTTCTGCAGGCTCAACACCCCCAGCTCCCTCAGCCTGGCCCCACAGCAGAGCTGCTCCAACCCCCTCAGCATCTTGCTGGCCTCCTCTGGAGCCTCTCCCTCAGCTCCAGGTCCCTCCTGTGCTGAGGGCTCCAGCTCTGGCCCCAGCCCTGCAGGTGAGGTCTCCCCAGAGCAGAGCAGAGGGGCAGGATCCCTCTCTCCAGCTCTGGCCACCCTGCTTTGGGTGCAGCCCAGGCTGCCCTTGGCCTCCTGTGCTGCAGTCTCTCCCTGCCTGCTCCTGGCCAGCTTCTCCTCCCCACCAGGGGAGAGGCCAAGGGCAGCCTGGGCTGCAGCAGAAGGGCTGTGGGGAGGAGGGCAGAGAGGTTCTGCTGCCCCTCTGCTCTGCCCTGCTGAGGCCACAGCTGCAATCTTGGCTCCAGCTCTGGGCCCCTCAGCTCCAGCAGGAGCTCAGGGAGCTGCTGGAGAGAGCCCAGCCCAGAGGCACAGAGCTGCTGCAGGCAGGGGAACATCTTCCTCCCCAGCAGAGCCTGAGGCAGCTGAGGGCTCTGCAGCTTGCAGAGGAGGAGCCTGAGGGGGAGCTGAGTGCTGGGGATGAAGCTGTGCAGGGGCAGTGCCCAGGGGCTGGAGCCAGGCTCTGCTGGGGGCTGCCCAGTGCCAGCCCCAGGGGCAGGGGTGGAAGCTGAGCCAGAGGAAGTGCCATGGACACAGGAGGAGAATTCTTTCCCTGGGAGGGTGCCAGAGGCCTGGAGCAGGCTGCCCAGGGGGGTTGTGGAACCTCCTGCTCTGGAGATGTTCTAATCCTGCCTGGATGTGTGACAGGGGATTGGGTTGGATGATCTCTGGAGGTCCCTTCCAGCTCTTACTCCGCTGTGGCTCTGTGCTTTTGTGCAGCCCTTTGAACATGCAGAGCCTGCTGGATGCTCTGAGGCCAGAAGGGAGCTGTCAGACACCTCCTGTGCCCCCTGCAGTGCTGGGGCTGTGCTGGCTGAAGGCTTCCATTTGTTTTCCTGTGCAAACTTCACCTGACTCCCTGCACTGTGTTGCTGAAGGGCAGCTCAGGGAGAGGCTGAAGCCTGTATGACATTAGAGGAGCTGGTGCTCTGGAGCTGGCTTCTGAAGGGTGGCCACTGCCAGGGAAGAGCAGCTGGCAGCTGGGGGGGTGCAAGGATGTGCCTGCTGCAAGGAGCAAAGCAATGTCTGTGTGAGGGCAGGCTGTGCTGGGAGCCTGCTGCCACTTCAGGAGGGGCTGTCTCCTGCAGCAAACCAATGCTCCTCCAGCCAGCACCACCTGCAGCACAGCAAAGCGCCACAGGTTGCATTGGCTTGGGAGGGACCCTCCAAGGCCTCCTCCAACCAGAGCCCTGAGTGGGGGAGGGAGGAGATGTAGGAGGCCAGGGAGCATCCCCAGAGCCACCTGGGAAAGGACCAGCAGCCTGGGTGGCACAAAACCAGCTCAAGCTATCGCCAGAGAAACCCTGTGGACTGAAGAGCTCCAAGAGAAGGCCTGCAGGCTGCAAACCACAGCTCTGGGTAAGGAGGAGAGCAGTGAGGGAAGGGCTGAGCTGCTCCCAAGCAGCAGGAGAGCACAGAACCAGAGCCAGGCTTGGAAGGGAGCCTCAAGGGCATCCTGTGCAAGCCCCTGCAGGCAGCAGGGACAGCCCCAGCCAGAGCAGGCTGCCCAGGGCCACAGCCAGGCTGAGCTTGGATGGCTGCAGGGATGGAGCCTCCACCCCCTCCCTGGGCAGCCTGTGCCAGAGTCTCTCCAGCCTCCCTCTGCAGAGCTTCCTCCTCAGCTCCAACCTACCTCTGCCCTGCTCCAGCTCCAGACCCTTGCTCCTCCTCCTGTCCCCACAGCCCCTTCTGAGCAGCCCCTGCCCAGCCTGCCTGCAGCTGCCCTGCAGCTCTGAGCTCTGCCTGCAGCCTCCTCTCCTCGAGGCTGAGCAGCCCCAGCTCCCTCAGCCTTCTTCCATCAGAGAGATGTTGCAGCCCCCTCATCCTCTCCATAACCCTTTGCTGTACCTCCCAAGCAGTTGTCTGAAGTCCTTCTTGAGCTGAGGAGCCCAGAACTGGACACAATACTTCTGGAGAGGCCTCACCAGGATGGAGTAGAGGGGGAGGAGAACCTCCAGCCCTGTGACACAGGGAGGCA
>NW_027142538.1:370121-389639 GCF_026170545.1 Melanerpes formicivorus
CTTCCCAGGGTGGAGGGCGGGGGGAAGCCCTGCAGGGAGGTCAAAGTACCTGCAAGCCCTCCCCCCTGCTTTGTTTTTTTTGTTCCCAGAATGGGCGTTAACCCACCACAGTCCACCCTTCTGCTCCACTTCCTCTCTCCTGCCACAGCCCCTTCATGTAATCTTGGCCCCTGGTATTCGAATCCTCAATGCAAATCCCTTGTTATCCCAGCTCGCTCTCTCCCAGGGCAGTCTCTCTCTCTCTCCAGTGATGGTCAGTGTAGGTGGTGCTGAACTGGGCAGGCATGTGGAGAAGAATCAGGAATCAGTCTGTCTTTGAAAGGGAAAGAAGAAAATCGGGAACAGTCTGTTGCTGCGGGGACATCAGGAACAGTCTGTTGCTGTAGGGAAGCAGGAACGGGTGCAGGTGAGATGACCCAGGAGCGCTCTGGGTTGGTGTGCAGTGGGTACGTTGAGTCCTGGATGCTGGGCTGGTATTAAGCTAGGATGGAGAAACTTAGAACAACTTATAACTATTCACATAATTACATTGATGAGTGTTGCCTCCTCTGAGTTCATCCTCTCTCAGCCAGAGTCACATTCCGCTGTGGGATACACTGAATGTCCCCAGTGTCTAACATAACCCAGTAGGTGTGACCAGGCCCCTGAGCCGAGACCACCCCTCGAGTTGGTTTGCCCTCACCAGCAGCAGGGAAAACTCACACTGACTTCCCCAGCAGGTTCTTCTCAGCAATCACAGGAACTCCATCTCCATCCACTGTTTGCAGCAGGTGGGACTGGGCAGGACCAGCTCGGTTCACAGATCCTCTGCTGGTCACTAACCAAGTGGCTTGAGCTAGGTGCTTTTCCCAGTTCCTGAAGCTTCCACCCCCCATGGCTTTTAGGGTGGTCTTTAGCAAGCCATTGTAGCGCTCGACCTTCCCTGCAGCTGGTGCATGGTATGGGATGTGGTAAATACACTCAATCCCATGTTCCTTTGCCCAGTCCCTTGTGAGATGGTTCCTGAAGTGGGTTCCATTGTCTGATTCAATCCTCCCAGGGGTGCCGTGTCTCCACAGGATATGTCTCTCTAGGCCCAGGATGGTGTTGCGAGCAGTGGCATGAGGAACTGGGTAGGTCTCCAGCCACCCTGTACTTGCCTCCACCATGGTCAGTACGTACTGCTTGCCGCTGTGAGACCGAGGAAGGGTGATGTAGTCGATCTGCCAGGCCTCTCCATATTTATATTTTGACCATCTCCCCCCATACCACAGAGGCTTCATGCGCTTGGCCTGCTTGATGGCAGCACAGATGTCACACTCATGGATGACCTGTGAGATGGCCTCCCTAGAGATGTCCACGGATCTGTCCCAAGCCCACTGGGATGTGGCATCTCTCCTTTGGCGGCCAGAAGTGTCATGGGCCTAGTGAGCTAAGAACAGCTCGCCCTTGTGTTCCCAGTCCAAGTCTATTTGGGAGATCTTAGCAGCCAGGTCTGCTTGGTGGTTGTGCTTGTGCTCCTCTGCGGCTCTGCTCTTGGGGATGTGTGCATCGATGTGCCGTACCTTGGTTGGCAGCCTGTCCAGGCGGGCAGCAATGTCTTGCCACAGGTCAGTGGCCCAAACAGGTTTCTGTGGTGGCTTAGGCTGGGTGCTGGCCTGGATGCCACTGCCCAGAACACACCTGGGAGGTCCCAAGGGGTGGGCCCAGCCCAGGGGGTGGTCACAGGCAGGTATTCCATTCCCATAATGCCCTGCTCCCCTATAAAATGTCCATGCGGGGTCTTCACTTCCTCTTTCGTCCCCAGCTGCAGCCTAGGTAAAATGGCATGAGCCGCCTCCCTTGGGCCTGCCCAGGCCCAAGGCTGGGTTGGGGGGGAAGAAAGAGCCCTGGGGGGGTTTGGGTGTACCCCCCAGGTGGGGATGGGATGTTCTTGGGCACGTTCTGGGATCTCTCTCTTTGTCACGGTGCTTGTGGTTCTCTGTAAAGCTTTCATTGGTGTTTGGCTTTTAATTGTTTTTCTATTTAAACTTTCCATCACTTTTGCAATCCCTTTGTCTGAGTCGTTGTTTCTGCCCGTGGTGGGGAGGGGGTTTGCCCCAACCCATTACACTTCCCTTTTCTCTGCCACCCGTTCCTCCTCTATTCCTTCGGCCACCCCCACAAAGCGTTGGCTACCATCCAGGAGACAGTGTAGAGGTACAGCACTGGCCAGTTCTCCCATTCTGCTATATCCAGGGCCAGCTGGAATGCAGGTCCTGAACACAGGATCTGAATGCAGGGCCTGAATTTAGGTCCTGAATGTAGACTCTGAACCCAGGATCTGAATGCAAGGCCTTAATGCATGTCCTGAATACAGGATATGAATTCAGGCCCTGAATGCGGGCTCTGAATAAAAGCTCTGAATGCAGCTCCTGAATGAAAGCTCTGAATGCAGTTCTCTGAATGCAGGCTCTGAATGCAGGTCCTCAGTGCGGGCTTTTGTGAGAAGTTGTTTTTAATATTTGGCTTTGGCAAGGGGAATTGCTGGGGACTGTGGGGTTCCATCTTTGGGTCACGGTCTTTATTGTCTGGGGTGGTGGGAGAGAAAGGTGAGGCGTCAACATGTCTGAGGCCTGGCCAGGTCAAAAGTGCAGGTTTTGTCCCAGCCCTGATGGAGAGGGGTGGGAACACACTGGGGAAGGTATGAACATGTATGAACATGTATGAATGTGTGTGTTTGATGTCTACAAAAGCTCAACTCATGTTGTTACGGTGCCTCTAGCAAACCTGCTCTGCCCCCAGCGCTGTGTTGCCTTTATTTGATGATAAACTGGTTGTAGTTCAAATTCAGCAGTGAGCTGGTGCCTCATACTCTGACAGCAGGGCTTCAGTGAAGGACCTAAATGCAGGACCTGAATGCAGGCCCTTGACACAAGTCCTGAATGCAGGCTTTGAATGAAAGCCCTAAATTTGTGTCCTGAATGCAGGCTCTGAATGCAGGCCCCTAATGCAGGCCTTGAATGCAGCTCATGAATGCAGGCTCGGAACACAGGCCTTGAATGCAGGTCCTGAATGCAAGTCCTGGATGTAGGCCATGAATGCAGGCTCTGAATGCAGGCTCTGAATGCAGGCTCTGAATGCAGGCTCTGAATGCAAGTCCTGAATGTAGGCCGTGAATGCAGGCTCTGAATGCAGGTCCTGAATCCAGGCTCTGAATGCAAATCCTGAATGCAGCCTCTGAATTCAGGCTCTGAATGCAAGACCTGAAAGCAGCCTCTGAATGAAGGCTCTGAATGAACATCCTGAATGCACGCTCTGAATGCAAGACCTGAATGCAGGCTGTTTATGCAGGCCCTGAATTCAGGCTCTGAATGCAAGTCCTGAATGTAGGCCGTGAATGCAGGCTCTGAATGCAGGTCCTGAATCCAGGCTCTGAATGCAAGTCCTTAATGCAGGCTCTGCATGCATGTCCTGAATGCAGGCTCTGCATGCAGGCTCTGAATGCAGGCCCTGAATGCAGGCCCTGAATGCAGGCTCTGAACGCAGGCTCTGAATGCAGGCCCTGAATGCAGGCCCTGAATGCGAGACCTGAATGCAAACTCTGAATGCAAGACCTGAATGCAGGCTCTGAATGCAGGCTCTGAATGCAGGATCTGAATGCAGGCTCTGAACGCAGGCTCTGAACGCAGGCTCTGAATGCAAGACCTGAATGCAAATGCTGAATGCAGGCTCTGAATGCAGGCTCTGAATGCAAGACCTGAATGCAGGCTCTGAATGCAAGACCTGAATACAAACTCTGAATGCAAGTCCTGAATGCAGGCTCTGAATGCAAGACCTGAATGCAGGCTCTGAATGCAAGACCTGAATACAAACTCTGAATGCAAGTCCTGAATGCAGGCTCTGAATGCAAGACCTGAATGCAGGCTCTGAATGCAAGACCTGAATGCAGGCTCTGAATGCAAGACCTGAATGCAAACTCTGAATGCAAGTCCTGAATGGTGGCTCTGAATGCAGGCTCTGAATGCAAGACCTGAACGCAAACTCTGAATGCAGGATCTGAATGCAAGACCTGAATGCAAACTCTGAATGCAAGTCCTTTATGGAGGCCCTGAGTGCAGGCCCTGGCTCTGATCTTTTCTGCCTTCGAATCCAGACCGTTCTGTGGTTTTCCTAAGCCACCCCAGGTCTCTCTTATGAGGGCTGATGAAATCCTGGGCACCTGCAGCCCCTACTGGGCTTCAGTGCTGAGCACATTCAGCTCTCCTGCTCTGCTTTGCTTTGTCTGGGGCTGGTTTTCCACCGCTGGAAATGGTTAAAACTTTGTTCTCTGACTTTAATCACCGCATAGAAAAGGCTTGGGAAGCCCACACTCAACGGATCCAATGATGAAACACACCAAACAACACCAGCAGCAACAGCTGCTGCAGAATGCCCAGCTCTGAAATGAGAGCAGACTGAGGCAATCCCCTCTGAAGTCCCTGGGCAGACTCATAGATCATGCTGCAGCTTCGAACAGTCCGAGCTTTATTGTTGCTGATGTGCAAGCCAAAAGCAACACAGTTTGACTTCCAGCTTGCAGGGAGGCTCTGTGCTACTGACAGTTGGGAAAACCATTCGTCTGCTTCTAGCTAAGCACCTTTGAAGTGAGGCTGCTGGAAGAGGAGGGCCACAGAAAGCAATACAGCTCTGGCTAAAGCAGTTTGCGGTGCTGAGCAGGCAGGGCTTGGCTTTGCTCTCTGGGGTACAGAATCTGCAGGGTTCCTGCGCGCAGCTTCCAACAAAAGGAGAATCTTTCCTTGGGTCTGGTGTAACAGGTAATTGATCTTAGAACCACAGAACTGTTTGGGTTGGAGAAGCCCTCTAAGAGCACCCAGACCAACCTTCAACCCAACCCCACCATGGCCACCAGACCCTGGCCCCAGGTGCCATGGGCACAGCTTGCTGCAACACCTCCAGGCATGGGGACTCCACCACCTCCCTGGGCAGTCTGTGCCTCTCCCTGACCACTCTGGCAGCAAAGAAAGTTTTTCCTCCTCTACAACCTAAGCCTCCCTGGCACCATTTCAGTCCATTTCTTCTTGTTCTGATGCTAGGGAGAAATGACCAACCCCCACCTCACTGCAACCTCCTTTCAGGGAGCTGTAGAATCTATTAGTGCTATTGTAGATCTCTCTGCACTGCTGCAGATCTATTTGCACTGCTGCAGGCCTCTTTGTACTTTTGTAACCCTATTTGCCCTGTTGTAGACCTCTTTGCACTGCTGTAGACCTCTTTGTACAGCTGCAGACCTCTTTGTACAGCTGTAGACCTCTTTGCTCTGCTGCAGACCTCTCTGCTCTGCTGCAGACCTCTCTGCTCTGCTGCAGACCTCTCTGCACTACTGCAGATCTCTTTGCTCTGCTGTAGATCTCTTTGCTCTGCTGTAGACCTCTCTGCAATGCTGCAGATCTCTCTGCACTGCTGCAGACCTCTGAAGTGCTGCAGACCTCTGCACTGCTGCAGATCTCTTTGCACTGCTGCAGATCTCTTTGCACTGCTGCAGATCTCTCTGCACTGCTGCAGACCTCTGAAGTGCTGCAGACCTCTCTGCACTGCTGCAGATCTCTTTGCACTGCTGCAGATCTCTTTGCTCTGCTGCAGACCTCTGCACTGCTGCAGACCTCTCTGCACTGCTGCAGACCTCTCTGCACTGCTGCAGACCTCTCTGCACTGCTGCAGATCTCTTTGCTCTGCTGCAGACCTCTTTGCACTGCTGCAGACCTCTCTGCACTGCTGCAGACCTCTCTGCACTGCTGCAGATCTCTGAAGTGCTGCAGACCTCTCTGCACTGCTGCAGACCTCTCTGCACTGCTGCAGACCTCTTTGCACTGCTGCAGACCTCTTTGCACTGCTGCAGACCTCTCTGCACTGCTGCAGATCTCTGAAGTGCTGCAGACCTCTCTGCACTGCTGCAGATCTCTCTGCACTGCTGCAGACCTCTCTGCACTGCTGCAGATCTCTTTGCTCTGCTGCAGACCTCTCTGCACTGCTGCAGACCTCTCTGCACTGCTGCAGACCTCTCTGCACTGCTGCAGATCTCTGCACTGCTGCAGATCTCTTTGCACTATTGGCACTAAGCTCCCAACCTGCCCTTTCCTTGTGGTGCCTCGTGGGGAGTTTGCCATTAAACCCAAGTGCAAATAGCAGCATCAGGTCTCTTCCTTCCTACCTGCTTTCCCCTCAGGCCCTTTTGCATTCCAGGGCTTTAGATTCCTTCCATGCTGATCTAGCATTCAGGGCCTGCATTCAGGACCTGAATGCTCTGCTCCCAAATGCTTATGCTCTGCCTGCTCTATTACAACAGCCACTGCTGGGCACCTGCAAGAATCATAGAATCACAGAGCTGCCAGGGCTGGAAGGGACCTCAAGGCTCAGCCAGTCCCAAGCCCCCTGCCATGGGCAGGGACACCTCACACCACAGCAGGTTGCTCACAGCCACCTCCAGCCTCGCCTTCAACACCTCCAGGCAGGAGGCTTCCACCACCTCCCTGGACAGCCTGTGCCAGGCTCTCACACTCTCATGGTCAAGAACTGGGTGCCAAGCTCCCTGGCTCCAACCTCCCTGCTGGGAGTTGGAGAGAGCAAGAAGGTCTCCCCTGAGCCTCCTCTGCTCCAGGTAAAGCAACCCCAGCTCCCTCAGCCTCTCCTCACAGGGCTGTGCCCCAGACCCCTCCCCAGCCTTGTGCCCCAGACCCCTCCCCAGCTTTGTTGCCCTTCTCTGGACACCTTCCAGCAGCTCAACCTCTTTCCTACCCTCAGGAGCCCAGAACTGGACACAGGACTCCAGCTGTGGCCTCAGCAGTGCTGAGCACAGGGCACAAGGACTTCCCTGCTCCTGCTGGCCACACTCTTCCTGACCCAGGCCAGGATGCCCTTGGCCTTCTTGGCCCCCTGGCACACTGCTGGCTCCTCTTCAGCTGCTCTCCCCCAGCACCCCCAGCTCCCTCTCTGCCTGGCTGCTCTCAGCCCCTCTGTCCCCAGCCTGTGGCACTGCCTGGGGTTGCTGTGGCCAATGTGCAGCCCCTGGCACTTGGATGTGTTCAATCTCCTGCCCTTGGCCTCTGTCCATCTGCCCAGCCTGGCAAGGTCCCTCTGCAGAGCTCTGCTCCCCTCTAACAGATCAACTCCTGCCCCCAGCTTGCTGTCAGCTGCACATTTACTGATGGTGGTTAAGCAGTTACTACAACTTTGGTGCACTTCTTGCACCTTGGCTGCAGTTATTACATCCTGATTGCAGTTATAGCACCTTGGGTGCATTTACTGCAGCTTGGGTGCAGTTATTTCACCCTGGCTGCAGTTATTTCACCCTGGCTGCAGTTACTGTCCCTCTCCCTGCAGCCTGCAGCAGGGCTGGCACAGTGGTGCTGGCAGCATGGTGAGCAGCACTGCAGCAGGGCTGGGCAGGCTGGCAGCGTGGTGCTGAGGGCAGCACCCATCCTGCAGCAGCGCTGGGCAGCAGGGTGAGCAGCACGGCAGCAGGGCTGGGCAGGCTGGCAGCGTGGTGCTGAGGGCCAGCACCCTTCCTGCAGCAGTGCTGGGCAGCAGGGTGAGCAGCACGGCAGCAGGGCTGGGCAGGCTGGCAGCGTGGTGCTGAGGGCAGCACCCATCCTGCAGCAGCGCTGGGCAGCATGGTGAGCAGCACTGCAGCAGGGCTGGGTACACTGGCAGAGTGGTGCTGAGGGCAGCACCCATCCTGCAGCAGCGCTGGGCAGCAGGGTGAGCAGCTGTGCAGCAGGGCTGGGCAGGCTGGCAGCGTGGTGCTGAGGGCAGTACCCATCCTGCAGCAGCGCTGGGCAGCAGGGTGAGCAGCACGGCAGCAGGGCTGGGCAGGCTGGCAGCGTGGTGCTGAGGGCAGCACCCATCCTGCAGCAGCGCTGGGCAGCAGGGTGAGCAGCACGGCAGCAGGGCTGGGCAGGCGGGCAGTGTGGTGCTGAGGGCAGTACCCATCCTGCAGCAGCGCTGGGCAGCAGGGTGAGCAGCACTGCAGCAGGGCTGGGTACACTGGCAGAGTGGTGCTGAGGGCAGCACCCATCCTGCAGCAGCGCTGGGCAGCAGGGTGAGCAGCACTGCAGCAGAGCTGGGTACACTGGCAGAGTGGTGCTGAGGGCAGCACCCATCCTGCAGCAGCGCTGGGCAGCAGGGTGAGCAGCACGGCAGCAGGGCTGGGCAGGCTGGCAGCGTGGTGCTGAGGGCCAGCACCCTTCCTGCAGCAGTGCTGGGCAGCAGGGTGAGCAGCACGGCAGCAGGGCTGGGCAGGCTGGCAGCGTGGTGCTGAGGGCAGCACCCATCCTGCAGCAGCGCTGGGCAGCAGGGTGAGCAGCTGTGCAGCAGGGCTGGGCAGGCTGGCAGCGTGGTGCTGAGGGCAGTACCCATCCTGCAGCAGCGCTGGGCAGCAGGGTGAGCAGCACGGCAGCAGGGCTGGGCAGGCTGGCAGCGTGGTGCTGAGGGCAGTACCCATCCTGCAGCAGCGCTGGGCAGCAGGGTGAGCAGCACTGCAGCAGGGCTGGGCAGGCTGGCAGCGTGGTGCTGAGGGCAGCACCCATCCTGCAGCAGCGCTGGGCAGCAGGGTGAGCAGCACGGCACGCAGCTGCTCCCCGCCGTGCGGCGCTGGCACTACAAAGGCAGCTTTGATGCTGCGCTCCGGGGCAGCCTCTGCCGGCGGCCGGGGTGGGAGGTGCCAGCGCCGGGGCCGCAGCACCGGCTGGGCCATCAGAGTGCTCTGCTGAGCGGCAGCCAGAGCCTCCTGCAGCCGGGGGGCCGCGGCTGGGCACGGGGCTGATAAATAAACCCAGGGCGAATGCATAACTAAGTGGGATACAAAGAGGCTGAGGCACTCTGAGGGCAGCTGCGTGAAGCCCTCTCTCTGTGCTGGATGCTGAGCACCCCTTGACATCTCTTTTAACATGGATCTATTTACCCTGGCACAGGAACAATCCTTTAGGCCTCAGCCACACAGAGAGCCCCCAGAACGCCCTGGGCAGCTCTGCCCTTCCCAGCTGCTTGCTCCTGCTTTTCAAGTCTAATCAGATCCCTCCCCATGCCCTACCTGCCCAGCTCTTTCCCGCTGGACTTCTGGGTTGGAAGCTGAGGAAGGTATCTCAACCCCCCACGTGTGCACTGAGAGGGGACAAATCCAGCCAGGCTTGCCTGCAGAGAGGGGTCCTGGAGGGCATCCAGCAGGGCCAGGGAGGTCCTGCTCCCCTTCTGCTCTGCCCTGCTGAGACCTCCCCTGGAGGATTGCATCCAGCCCTGGGCTGCCCAGCTCAGGAGGGACAGGGAGCTGCTGCAGAGAGGTCAAGGCAGGCTGCAAGGCTGCTGAAGGGACTGCAGCAGTGCCTGGGGAGGAGAGGCTGAGAGCCCTGGGGGTGCTGAGTGTGGAGAGGAGAAGGCTGAGAGGGAGCTGAGCAATGTCTCTCAAGAGCTGAGGGCTGGGGGGCAGGAAGGGAGGCACAGGGACAGCCTCTGCTCACTGGGCCCTGGCACAGGCCAAGGGGCAAGGGATGGAAAGTGCAGCCCAGGAGGTTGCAGCTCAGCCTCAGGAGGAACTTCTTGGCTGGGAGGCTGCCAGAGGCCTGGAGCAGGCTGCCCAGAGAGGTTGTGGAGTCTCCTTCTGTGGAGCCTTTGCAGCCCTGGCTGGATGTGTTCTGTGTGCCCTGGGCTGGATCCTCTGCTCCTGCTCTGCCAGGGGGCTGCCACTGGAAGCTCTCTAGGGGTCCCTTCCAACTCCTGACACCCTGGGAGCTGTGTTGCTGTGAACACCATCACCATGGCAGCTGAAACATCTCCCTGGCCTGCCACAGTCACCTGCCACAGCCCCCAGTGCTGCAGTAAAATGCTGCTTCTCTTCCCACATACTTTACCCAGCTTCTACCTTCAGTTTACCTTTGGGTCCATAAAACACAGCCACACCAACACTATCCCTTCCTGTCTCCCTGCCCCTGGTTGTTACTGCACTTCATGAGCAAAAGGACTACACCTTGGGTACAGTTCACAGAAACATAGAATCAATGAGGGTGGAAAAGAGCTCAGAGCTCATCAGGTCCCACCTGTGACCTAATCCCCAACCCCTCCTGACAGCTAAACCCTGGCTCCAAGTGCCACATCCAAGCCCCTCTTGAACCCCTCCAGGGCTGGGGACTCCACCACCTCCCTGGGCAGCTCATCCCAGTGCCCAATTCCTCTTGCTGGGAAGAATTTTCTCCTCCCCTCCAGCCTCAACCTCCCCTGGCACAGCTTGAGACTGTGTCCTCTTGTTCTGCTGCTGGGGGCCTGGCAGAAGAGACCAACCCCCAGCTGGCTCCAACCTCCCTGCAGGGAGTTGGAGAGAGCAAGAAGGTCTCCCCTGAGCCTCCTCTTCTGCAGGCTAAGCAACCCCAGCTCCCTCAGCCTCTCCTCACAGCCCTGTGCCCCAGACCCCTCCCCAGCCTTGTGCCCCAGACCTAATCCCTAACACCTCCTGCCACCTAAAGGTCTCCAGAGGTCCCTTCCAACCCCTACATCCTGTGAGCCTGGGATTAAAAGTCTTGCTGGGAAATCACCCAGCCCAGAGACCAGGCAGATCCTGGCTGCTGGAGAGCTTTGAGCTTTCCAGCACTTGTGTGCTCTTCTCACCCTCTGTGCCTTATCAGAAGCCCCTGGAGGAGCAGGACCCTGTGGTAACCCTCGTAGAAGCAGCAAGGACTGACCTGTGCTGGGCAAGGTGCAGGATGGGGCCAGAGGAAGCACAGCAAGAGCAGCAGCAGAGAGGATCCAGCTCGCTTCAGGCAACTCCATGTCCCCTCAGAGGAGAGAAGGATTAGAGGCACCTGGGGCCCTCAGCTGCTGTTCCCTCATCTCTCTCTGCCTGGCTGTGCTTTGATCACCTTACCCACAGCTCTCCTGAGGCTGCCCAGGGACTTGTCCTCACCACAAAGGGCTCCTTGTCTGCCCCTCCTGAAGCACTGCAGCTCAGGCAGATGCTTACCCCAGGGGGGCTCAGCCCCAGCAGAGGCAGCACCCAGAGCTGCTGAGCCCCTCAGTGATGTGCTTGCACCAGTCCCAGCACCTTGTTCCCCTCCAGATTAGCCATTTCAAGCTCCTTGGCCACAGCTCCTCAAGCATGAACCCTGAAAACCTCTTCTGAAGCCCACACGTGCAAAGCCCATGGCCAGGGAGGGCTGCCTTGTCTCCAACCAGTGCACACTGCACAGGGCAGAGCCTCCCCTGCCCTTCTGCAGCCCTGGAGCTCCTGCAGCTCATCCCAGAGCAGATTTTAGCAGCTGGTTCAAGGAGCATTTCCCTTCAGCTGTGTGACTCAGGCAGCAGGCTGCTGCTCAGGCCGCTGGCAGCCCTGGCTAAGGGCTTTCACTAGTACCTCTCCTCCGGCGAGTTCCCTTCAGTTTCACCTCCTCAGGCTGACATTTCCCCAGCTTGAAGCCTGCCCAAGAAGGAGAAGTGTTTCTGGAGGGCTGAAGGAGCTTTCCCTTCAGCTCAGAGGTGCAGCTGTAACAAGGCTCCCTCACACAAGGCTGCTGGAAGCTGCCTCACTGGAACCAAAACCAACACACAACTTGGTGCCTGTTGCTGAAGTCATGATGCAGACAGGACAAAGGAATTATTCAGCCTAAGGAAGGCTGTTGGACCCCAAAGGCTAAATCACAGACTCACAGAATGGTCAGGGCTGGAAGGGACCCCAAGGCTCAGCCAGCTCCAACCCCAAGGGCTGCCTGCAGCAGCAATCCACAGCACAAACCTCCTTGCCCTGACTAAGGAAGCCAGCAGAGCCTCTGCTCTGCCATGGAAGCACAGAGCTGGCAGGGCTGGAAGGGAGCTCCAGGCTCAGCCAGCCCCAAGCCCCTGCCATGGGCAGGGACACCTCACACCACAGCAGCTTGCTTACAGCCACCTCCAGCCTGGCTGCAAACACCTCCAGCCAGGAGGCTTCCACCACCTCCCTGGGCAGCCTGGGCCAGGCTCTCACCACCCTCCTGCCCAACAACTTCTTCCTCACAGCCAAGTTCCAGCTCCCCACTTCTACTTCTGCTCCAGCCCCCCCACTCCTAGCCCTCCCTCACCCCCTCCAAAGTCCCTCCCCAGCTTGCTTGCAGCCCCCTGCAGCTCCTGGGAGGCCACCAGAAGGTCTCCTGGGAGCCTTCTCCTCTCCAGCCTGCACAAGCCCAACTCTCTCAGGCTGTGCTCAGAGCAGAGCAGCTCCAGCCCTCTGCTCCTCCTCCTGGCCCTGCTCTGGACACTTTCCAGCCCCTCCACAGCCTTCCTGGCACAGAGGCTCCAGAGCTGGCCCCAGAGCTCCAGGAGTGGTCTCAGCAGAGTGGAGCAGAGGGGGGAACCCCAGCTCCCTCAGTCTGTCCTCATAGCAGAGGTGCTCCAGCCCTCTGGGCCTCCCATGGTGTAAGCCCTGCAGCATGCCCAAAGCCAGCAGGATGAGACTGCTGCAGACCCAGGCTGGGTGCATCCTGCTCCAGCCCAGAGGGCAAAACCTTTCTTTCCCAGTCAGCTTGAGAGGATCTGCTCAGCCTTTGCCGCTCCTGCAATGCTTACCACATGCTCCTGCTTCCCTGCCACCCTGCTCTGCTGAGACCCCTCCTGCAGTGCTGAGGCAGATATGGAGTCCTCAAAGCAAGACAACCTGGAGCTGCTGGAAGGGCTCCAGAGGAGGCCACAGAGAGGAGCAGAGGCTGCAGAACCTCCCCTGTGGGGTCAGGCTGGGAGAGCTGGGGCTGTGCAGCATGGAGAGGAGAAGGCTCCAGGCAGACCTCAGAGCAACCTTGCAGCACCTGAAGGGCTCCAGGAGAGCTGGGGAGGGACTCTGGACAAGGGCTGGCAGTGCCAGGGCAAGGGGCACTGAAAGCAGGCCCTGAATCCAGGCTCTTGATGCAGGCCCAGACCTGCTCTTGCCTGGCACTCCTGTGCCCAGGCTGCCAGCCAGAGGCACCCCATGGACGGAGCCACTCGCAGTGCCTCTGCCCTGGTTGGGGGTCTCTGCTTCTGGAGGGTCCTGCAGCACCCTGCCCATGGAGAGGAGGTTACCTGCACCCCCTCCACAGCTCTGTGGCAGGCTGTTGCCCCCCTGGCCTGCTGCCACCAAGCCATGCCCTGCAGGATCTGGTGTCTCAGGAGAGACCAAGAGCCTTTTTTCTCTTCTGCCAGGCAGTCAGCACCAGAACAAGAGGACACAGTCTCAGGCTGCGCCAGGGGAGGTTTTAGGTTGGATGTTAGGAAGAAGTTCTACACAGAGAGAGTGATTGCCCATTGGAATGGGCTGCCCGGGGACGTGATGGAGTCACCATCCCTGGAGGTGTTCAGGAGGAGACTTGATGGGGTGCTTGGTGCCATGGGTTAGCTGTTTGGGTGGGTTGGATTGGTTGATGGGTTGGACACGATGATCTTGAAGGTCTCTTCCAACCTGGCAGCAGAAGGAGAACAGAGGAGGAGCCCGGCTGGTGCTGAGCAGGGCTCTGCACCTCCCTCCCTCAGCAGGTTTCTCTCTTTTCCTGTTTCCCCCTTTTCCATTTTTCTCTTTTCTCTTTTCTCCTTTTCTCCCCTTCCCACATTTTTTCTCACTTCTTTTTGCTCTTTCTTCTTTTCTCTTTCTTTCTTTCTTTCTTTCTTTCTTTCTTTCTTTCTTTCTTTCTTTCTTTCTTTCTTTCTTTCTTTCTTTCTTTCTTTCTTTCTTTCTCTTTCTTTCTTCTTCTTTCTTTCTTTCTTTCTTTCTTTCTTTCTTTCTTTCTTTCTTCTTTCTTTCTTTCTTTCTTTCTTTCTTTCTTTCTTTCTTTCTTTCTTTCTTTCTTTCTTTCTTTCTTTCTTTCTTTTCTTCTTTCTTTCTTTCTTTCTTTTCTCTCTTTCTTTCTTTCTTTCTTTCTCTCTTTCCTTCTTTCTCTCTTTCCTTCTTTCTTTCTTTCTTTTCTTTCTTTCTTTCTTTCTTTCTTTCTCTCTCTTTCTTTCTCTCTTTCTTTCTCTCTTTCTTTCTCTCTTTCTTTCTTTTCTCTCTTTCTTTCTTTCTCTTCTTCTTCTTCTCTCTCCTCTTTCTCTCTTTCTTTCTTTCTTTCTTTCGCTCTTTCCTTCTTTCCTTCTTTCCTTCTTTCCTTCTTTCTCTTTCTTTCTTTCTTTCTTTCTTCTTTCTTTCTTTCTTTCTTTCTTTCTTTCTTTCTTCTTTTCTTTCTTTCTTTCTTTCTTTCTTTCTTTCTTTCTTTCTTTCTTTCTTTCTTTCTTTCTTTTTCTTTCTTTCTTTCTTCTTCTTTCTTTCTTTCTTTCTTTCTCTTCTTTCTTTCTCTCTTTCTTTCTCTCTTTCTTTCTCTCTTTTTCTTTCTTCTCCTTCTCTTCCTTCCTTCCTTCCTTCCTTCCTTCCTTCCTTCCTTCCTTCCTTCTTCCTTTCTTCTTTCATTTTTTAGTTTTTCTTGTTTCTTTTTTCTTTTTTTTCATTTTTTCCTTTCTTTTTTCTTTTTCCTTCTTTCTTTTCAAAATATTTTTCTTTATCTCTTCTTTTTTTCCCTATTTCTCTTCTTTTTCTTTCAATTTTATTTCTTCCTTTTAATTTCCTCTTTCTCTCTTCTGTTTCCTTCTTTTTCTTTTTCTTTCTTTTTCTACTTTTTTTCTTTTTCTTTCCTTTTTTTTCCTTCTTTCTTTTCAAAATATTTTTTCTTTATCTCTTCTTTTTTTCCCTATTTCTTCTTTTTCTTTCCTTTTTCTTGCCTTCCTTTTAATTTCCTCTTTCTCTCTTCTTTCTGTTTCTTCTTTTTCTTTTTCTTTATTTTTTAATTTTTCTTTTTCTTTCCTTTTTACTTTTTTCTTTTTCTTTATTTTTTCTTTTTCCTTCTTTATTTTCTATTTTTATTTCTTCTTTCTCTTTGTTTTTCTATTCCTTTCCTTTTCCTTTTCCTTTCCTTCTCTTTTATTTATTCCTTCCTCTTTTCTTTCTTTTTGTTCTTTTCTTTTCCTTCTTCCTCTCCTTTCCCCCCTCTTCTCTCTTCTTTCTCTCTTCTTTTTCCTTCCCCCCCTCCCCCCCATTCCTTCCTTTTTCCCTTGGTACACAGCTTTTCCCCTGGCAGCACTTGTCCAAGTGAAGGCCATCAGCTGGCCATGTTTAGAAGCAGGGACTCTTTGCAGCCCTCCACGACCTGCCCTTTGAATACCAACCTTCCCCCAAGGCTGTGCTTGCCCTGTGGGAGCAGAGGGCTTTCCTCACACCCTCTCATTGTAAACCAGGCTGTCAGCCCGGGCTGACAGCAGGCAAGGCTGAAAACCAACCTGCTGAACAAGAGCCTCTCCCAACAGCCCTGCAGGGCCAACAGCAACTGCAGGAGCTGGGACTGCTTAGTTCGAGGAAGAGGAGGCTGAGGGAGACCTCCTGGCTGTCTGCAGCTCCCTGAGAGGAGGCTGTGGAGGAGGCTGCTGCTGCTCTCTGCTCCCAGGGAAGGAGTGGCAGGAGGAGAGGGCACAGCCTCAAGCTGCAGCAGGGCAGGCTCAGGCTGGGCAGGAGGGAGAAGCTTTGCCCAGCCAGAGTGGTCAGGCAGTGGCAGAGGCTGCCCAGGGAGCTGGTGGAGTCCCCAAGCCTGGAGGGGTTGTTGGGCTGTGGTGCTTGGGGCTGTGGCTCAGGGCTGAGCCTTGCAGGGGCAGGGGCAGGCCTTGGACCTGGGGGACCCCCAGGCTCTGTCCCAGCCTGAGGGTTTCATGGTCTGTGAGTCCAGATCCCTCTTTATCACAGGGGAAAAATGATTCCCTGTGGGGTGGTGTCCCCACACCACACTCTGAAAGGAAAGGAAGCAATCGCTGCTGCCTCTACTGCTCCATGTGCTTTGCTCAGCATCCTTTGAAGTGCCTCCAGTTTGGGGGTGAAGAGCAGGATGAACACTGCAAAAAGCAATCACCTTCCTCTCCTGGATCCAAGCAACTCACTCATGGATGCAACAGTGAGGCAGGGGGATGGTGAAGAAGCCCCAAGCATTATGTTGAGCTGCTGGAAGGTGTCCAGAGAAGGGCAACAAAGCCTGGGGAGGGGTATGGGGCACAGCCCTGTGAGGAGAGGCTGAGGGAGCTGGGGTTGCTTAGCCTGCAGAAGAGGAGGCTCAGAGGAGACCCTTCTTGGTCTCTCCAACTCCCTGCAGGGAGGTTGGAGCCAGCTGGGGGTTGGTCTCTTCTGCCAGGCCCCCAGCAGCAGAACAAGAGGACACAGTCTCAAGCTGTGCCACGGGAGGTTGAGGCTGGAGGGGAGGAGAAAGTTCTTCCAGCAAGAGGAATTGGGCACTGGGATGAGCTGCCCAGGGAGGTGGTGGAGTCCCCAGCCCTGGAGGGGTTCAGGAAGAGCCTGGCTGAGGCCCTTGGTGCCATGGTTGAGCTGCTCAGATGGTGCTGGGGGAGAGGTTGGCCTGGATGAGCTCTGAGGTCTTTTCCAACCTGGTTAATTCTATTCTATTCTATTCTATTCTATTCTATTCTATTCTATTCTATTCTATTCTATTCTATTCTATTCTATTCTATTCTATTCTATTCTATTCTATTCTATTCTATTCTATTCTCCACACCCAAAGCCCTGATTGTCACCCCAAGCCATCCAGAGTGTCATGGACTGTCAGACTAGCCATGGGTTAGCCATGGGTTAGCCATGGGTTAGCCATGGGTTAGCCATGGGTTAGCTGTTGGGTGGGTTGGATTGGTTGATGGGTTGACATGATGATCTTGAAGGTCTCTTCCACCTGGTTTGGTTTATTCTAATAAAGGTTTATTCTAATAAAGCCCTCTGAGATGCCCCTGGCCAGCCACCCACCCCAGCCCCACCATGGCCCCCCCAAGCCAGGGCCCAAACCTTAGCTTCTGGAGTCTCCTTCTCCTTCCTTTCCAACCCACCCGGGGAGCTTTCCTGTGAGGTTTGCTCTGGCTCTGCTTGCTCGGGGGAGGGTTGGACCGGGTGGTCTCCAGAGCTGCCTTCCAAGCCCTACCAAGCTCTGCTGCCATGGCTGCGTGCAGAGGAGCCAGCAGGAGCCCCCTCCAAGCTGCAGTGGCTCTCCCTGCTTCTCCTGCTCTCCCACAGGCAGCTCTGGCTCCTTGCCTCTGCTGCTCACCGCAAGCCTCTGCTGCCAGACTCCGTAGTTAGGAACTTTAAACCCCCGACCGTGAGCGCCCTGCCTCCACCCCCCCCCCACCCCCCTCTCCCGGGCGGCACCGCCGAGCCCTGCGCTGCTCCCCGCAGCCCTCAGCCCCCTTCCCAGCTGCGGAAGAGCTCAGCAGCCACCAGCTGACGGCAGGAGGGAACTGCAGCTCCGGGAAGGCTCCGGGGGAGAAGGACCCAGCCCCAGCGCACCCCGGGGCTTGGGGCTGGGGTGGAAGTCTGTGGGGTGTGTGCACAAGACTTTGCCACCGTCCCCCCCCAGCAAGCTCCTGGCCAAGCTGTCAGCCCCCTGGCTGGGGACAGCAGCTCTGAGCTGGGTTAGGAACTGGCTGGGAGGCTGAGCCCCAGAGAGTGGTGGTGAATGGTGCCACAGCCAGCTGGCAGCCAGGCACCAGTGCTGTGCCCCAGGGAGCAGTGCTGGGCCCCAGCATGATCAATATCTTCATTGATGATCTGGAGGAGGGGGATGGAGTCCATCAGCAGTGAATGTGCAGCTGACAGCAAGCTGGGGGGCAGGAGCTGAGCTGTGAGAGGGGAGCAGAGCTCTGCAGAGGGACCTTGCCAGGCTGGGCAGATGGGCAGAGGCCAAGGGCAGGAGATTGAACACATCCAAGTGCCAGGGGCTGCACTTTGGCCACAGCAACCCCAGGCAGTGCCACAGGCTGGGGGCAGAGGGGCTGAGAGCAGCCAGGCAGAGAGGGAGCTGGGGGTGCTGGGGGGAGAGCAGCTGAAGAGGAGGCAGCAGTGTGCCCAGGGGGCCAGGAAGGCCAAGGGCATCCTGGCCTGGGTCAGGCAGAGTGTGGCCAGCAGGAGCAGGGAAGTCCTTGTGCCCTGTGCTCAGCACTGCTGAGGCCACAGCTTGAGTCCTGTGTCCAGCTCTGGGCTCCTGAGGGTTAGGCACACTGATGGCTCCTGTTCAGCCTACTGTCTGCCAGTACCACCAGGTCCTTCTTTGACTGGCTGCTCTCAGCCACTGTGGAGCACTTCTTCTATGAGCACAGCCTGAGAGAGTTGGGCTTGTGCAGGCTGGAGAGGAGAAGGCTCCCAGGAGACCTTCTGGTGGCCTCCCAGGAGCTGCAGGGGGCTGCAAGCAAGCTGGGGAGGGACTTTGGAGGGGGGTGAGGGAGGGACAGGAGGTGGGGGGGCTGGAGCAGAAGTAGAAGTGGGGAGCTGGAGCTTGGCTGTGAGGAAGAAGTTGTTGGGCAGGAGGGTGGTGAGAGCCTGGCCCAGGCTGCCCAGGGAGGTGGTGGAAGCCTCCTGGCTGGAGGTGTTTGCAGCCAGGCTGGAGGTGGCTGTGAGCAAGCTGCTGTGGTGTGAGGTGTCCCTGCCCATGGCAGAAGGCTGGAGCTGGCTGAGCCTTGAGTCCAGAGCCCTGACAGCTCTGTGCCTCTGTGAGACAGAAACAGAGGACAAGGGAATAGAATAAGGGATGACAAATGCTGGGACAAGCTGCCTGTCCCCCTGCAGCTCCCCAGCCCAGCCATGGATTGGTAGCACAGGACCTTGAGCTGCCTGCAGCAGTGGAAGTGTCCCTGCCCATGGCAGCAGGTTGGAACTGGATGATCTTTAAGGTCCTCTCCAAACCAAACTCTTCTGTGAATCTGAGATAACATCAGGTGGAGTTCAGGGCACCTCATGGAGTGACAGAGAGCTCTGGGCTGGCAGGGAGCTGCAGAGCCCCTCCAGGCCAAGCCCCTGCCCTCAGCAGGGACATCCTCCACTGCAGCAGCTTGCCCAGAGCCTTCTCCAGCCTCCCCTGCAAGCTCTCCAGCCAGGGGGCCACAACCACCTCCCTGGGCAACCTCTTGCAGGCTGCCAGCAGCCTCCTGGGGCAGAACTTGTTCCTCACATCCAATCTCCATCTGCTCTGCTCTCATCTCCAACCATTGCCCCTGGGGCTGTCCCTGCAGCCCTTTGGCAGCAGTCCCTCTGCAGCCTGCTTGCAGCCCCTGCAGGGCCTGGGAGCTGCTCTGGGGGTCTGCCTGCAGCCTTCTCTTCTGCAGGCTCAACACCCCCAGCTCCCTCAGCCTGGCCCCACAGCAGAGCTGCTGCAACCCCCCTCAGCATCTTGCTGGCCTCCTCTGGAGCCTCTCCCTCAGCTCCAGGTCCCTCCTGTGCTGAGGGCTCCAGCTCTGGCCCCAGCCCTGCAGGTGAGGTCTCCCCAGAGCAGAGCAGAGGGGCAGGATCCCTCTCTCCAGCTCTGGCCACCCTGCTTTGGGTGCAGCCTAGGCTGCCCCCTGGCCTCCTGTGCTGCCAGTGCCCCTTGCTGGCTGGTGCAGCTCAGCAGCTGTGTCAGACAAACTCCAGCAGCACCCTTTGGCAGCTGCAACTTTTATTGATCCATTTTGGGCCACCTCCTGCACCATAAAGACGCAGCAGTGATTGCCTCTATTGTTTCCTGTTCCACTTAAGATGCA
>NW_027142538.1:389739-416006 GCF_026170545.1 Melanerpes formicivorus
CCCTGGCTCCAGCACCTCCCCAGCTCTCTGGCACTGAGCTGCCCCAAGCTGAAGGCAGCTCTCCAGGGGTGGCCTCCCCAGAGCTGAGCCCCAGGGCACAGTCCCCTCCCTGCTGCTGCTGGCCACAGCATTGCTGAGCCCAGCCAGGAGGCCTTTGGCTTCCTTGGCCCCCTGGGCACTGCTGGCTGCTCTGCAGCTGCTTGGCCAGCAGCACCCCCAGGGCCCTTCCTGCCAGCAGCTTTCAGCCACCCTGCCCCAAGCCTGGAGCCTTGCTGGGGGTGGTTGTGCCCCAAGGGCAGCCCTGGCACTGCTGGAAGCTGCTGCTGCTGCCAGCCCTGGCCATGGATCCAGGGTGCAGCTAACACTGCTGGAAGCTGTTTGCCACAGCTCTAAAGCCTCTCTCTGCCCAGCAGGCTGCCAGGAAATCTTGGGTTGGTTTCTTTGGTCAAGAGCTGCCTCTGTCCTCTGGAGAAGCTCCTGGGCACACACACAGCTCCCAGGGTGCTAGGGGTGGGAAGGGAGCTCTGGAAAACTTCCAGTGCCAGCCCCCCTGCCAGAGCAGGAGCAGAGAATCCAGCCCAGGGCACACAGAACACATCACAGGATAACAGAATCACCAAGGTTGGAAGAGACCTCAGAGCTCATCCAGGCCAACCTGGCACCACAGACCTCATGGCTAAACCATGGCACCAAGTGCCACATCCAATCCCCTCTTGAGCCCCTCCAGGGATGGGGACTCCACCACCTCCCTGGGCAGCTCATCCCAGTGGCCAATTCCTCTTGCTGGCAAGAACTTTCTCCTCCCCTCCAGCCTCAACCTCCCCTGGCACAGCTTGAGACTGTGTCCTCTTGTTCTGGGGCTGGGGGCCTGGCAGAAGAGACCAAGTCCCCCCTGGCTCCAACCTCCCTGCAGGGAGTTGGAGAGAGCAAGAAGGTCTCCCCTGAGCCTCCTCTTCTGCAGGCTAAGCAACCCCCAGCTCCCTCAGCCTCTCCTCACAGGGCTGTGCCCCAGACCCCTCCCCAGCTTTGTTGCCCTTCTCTGGACACCTTCCAGCAGCTCAACCTCTTTCCTACCCTCAGGAGCCCAGAGCTGGACACAGGACTCAAGCTGTGGCCTCAGCAGTGCTGAGCACAGGGCACAAGGACTTCCCTGCTCCTGCTGGCCACACTCTGCCTGACCCAGGCCAGGATGCCCTTGGCCTTCTTGGCCCCCTGGGCACACTGCTGGCTCATATTCAGCTGCTCTCCCCCAGCACCCCCAGCACCCCCTCTGATGCTGAGCTGGAACCTCCTGGGCTGCACTTTCCATCCCTTGCCCTTGGCCTGTGCCAGGGCCCAGTGAGCAGAGGCTGTCCCTGTCTCTCCTGATGCTGAGCTGGGACCTCCTGGGCTGCACTCTCCATCCCTTGCCCCTTGTGCTGGGCACCACCACTCCCTGGAGCTGCTTTCCACTGCCCTGCTGCACCTTGCACAAACCTTCTGGCCTCAGCCTTTCTGCTTCCCCCTCCCCAGACCTTTCCTTGCCTTTCCCTTGGTGTTGTTCAGTGTTTCTGTTTCCCTCATCCCCTGGTCCCTGGCCCCAGAGCTGGCTGCAGGGCTGGAGCAGGGGCTGAGCAGCAGAGGAGCAGACATAATGACTTTCCAAGGTCCTTGTGATGCCTGCTTAACATTCACTTAGCATAAGTCCTGACTTTATTATTGACTGCATTGCATACACAATGCACTGACCTCTGCCAGCCACAACTAAATCTCTTCCTGCAGATCTATCAGAGTGATTTCATACAGGGGGCACTCGAAGAAAACCGAGCAGCAGCTTCTTCTCTTTAGTAGTTCTCTCTCTCTCCTGTCCTGAGAAGGTTTAACTCCCTCTGGGGCAATGCTGCTTCCCCTGCCTGCTCTTTGCAGCCTCTGGCCCTCCTCACCCTCAGTGCTCTGCTAAGTGCTGAAGCAGCAGCTGGGAAAGCCAGGGGAGAGAGGAGGCAGCAGGCAAAAGACCTCCAGGTCTTCAGAGTGCTGCTGTGGTGTGAGGTTGTCCCTGCCCATGGCAGGGGGCTGGGGCTGGCTGAGCCTTGAGTCCAGAGCCCTGGCAGCTCTGTGCCTCTGTGAGACAGAGACAGAGGACAAGGGAATAGAATAAGAGATGACAAATGCTGGGACAAGCTGCCTGTCCCCCTGCAGTTCCCCAGCCCAGCCATGGATTGGTAGCACAGGACCTTGAGCTGCCTGCAGCAGTGGAAGTGTCCCTGCCCGTGGCAGCAGCTTGGAACTGGATGATCTTTAAGGTCCTCTCCAAACCAAACCCTTCTGTGAATCTGAGATAACATCAGGTGGAGTTCAGGGCACCTCATGGAGTGACAGAGAGCTCTGGGCTGGAAGGGAGCTGCAGAGCCCCTCCAGGCCAAGCCCCTGCCCTCAGCAGGGACATCCTCCACTGCAGCAGCTTGCCCACAGCCCTCTCCAGCCTCCCCTGCAAGCTCTCCAGCCAGGGGGCCACAACCACCTCCCTGGGCAACCTCTTGCAGGCTTCCAGCAGCCTCCTGGGGCAGAACTTGTTCCTCACATCCAATCTCCATCTGCTCTGCTCTCATCTCCAACCATTGCCCCTGGGGCTGTCCCTGCAGCCCTTTGGCAGCAGTCCCTCTGCAGCCTGCTTGCAGCCCCTGCAGGGCCTGGGAGCTGCTCTGGGGTCTGCCTGCAGCCTTCTCTTCTGCAGGCTCAACACCCCCCAGCTCCCTCAGCCTGGCCCCACAGCAGAGCTGCTCCAACCCCCTCAGCATCTCTGTGGCCTCCTCTGGAGCCTCTCCCTCAGCTCCAGGTCCCTCCTGTGTTGAGGGCTCCAGCTCTGGCCCCAGCCCTGCAGGTGAGGTCTCCCCAGAGCAGAGCAGAGGGGCAGGATCCCTCTCTCCAGCTCTGGCCACCCTGCTTTGGGTGCAGCCCAGGCTGCCCTTGGCCTCCTGTGCTGCAGTCTCTCACTGCCTGCTCCTGGCCAGCTTCTCCTCCCCAGCACCCCCAAGGCCTTCTCCTCAGGGCTGCTTTCTCTCCCCTCCTCCCCCAGGCTGTGCTGGCAGTGGGGAAGGCTGAGGAGGATGTGAGCTCATGTCTGTGTGCAGCAAAGGTGTGGCTTGAATGCAACCTGAGCTCCTCCAGGGGGGAGGCTGAGCCTCATCATCAGGAGCTGGAGGTAGAGCTGAGGGTTAGGCACTCACTGCCTCCAGGCTGGGAGGTCCCTGGGAGGGATTGCTCAGGAATGAAGCAAGCAGAGGGCACTGAATGCTGAGCTGCTGAGCTGGGAACTGGGGACCCTGATGTACTGGAGAGAGCCCAAGGGAGGCTGTGAGGATGATGAAGAGCCTGGAAGATGTCTGGAGAGGAAGGGCTGAGAGCCCTGGGGGTGGTTAGCCTGGAGAGGAGAAGGCTGAGAGGGATCTGATCAATGCCTATCAATAGCTGAGGGCTGGGGGGCAAGCAGCAGGGGCCAGGCTCTGCTCAGGGGTGCCCTGGGACAGCCCAAGGGGCAGGGGACACAGACTGGAAGCCAGGAGGTTCCACCTCAGCAGGAGGAGAAACTTCTTTGGGGTGAGGCTGCTGGAGCCTGGAGCAGGCTGCCAGAGAGGTTGTGGAGTCTCCTGCTCTGGAGAGCTTCCAACCCCCCCGGGTGTGTTCCCAGCCTGTCCCCAGAGCAGAGGTTCTGCAGCCCCCTGAGCATCTTTGTGGCCTCCTCTGGACCTGCTCCACCACTTCCTTGTGCTGCTTGTGTCCTACCTGGGCTCTCAGTTGCTTCACCTGGAGGTTCTTCAGCAGCTGCTGGCACCAATTGCTTACCTGTAGATCACTCCAAGGTCTTCAGCCTGGCTGGAGCAGGGCTCCTGACCTCTGCCCCCCTGAGCACACCACAGGGGTCCTTGCTCTCTGCCCCCAGTGCTGCCTTGTCTGCAGCACTTTGCCTGTGGGAATGAAACCAGAAGGAGTCCTGAGTCTCTGGGGCAGTGGTGTTCTGCTCCTGCTGGTGCTGGGAGAGATGCTCCTGGCTGCCCTGCTCCCCTGGCCCATCCACCACCTTCCCTGGCTCCTGGGGGTGCTGCATTTCAGGGACCCAAACAGCTGTTCCCACAAACAACTTCCAGGGCATGGACATTGCCAAGGTGCTGCTGAGCTTCTCTGCCACTGCTTTGCCCAGCTGGAGAGCAGGGGCAGTGCTGACCCCCAGGGGTCTGAGGCCTGTGCTGGTCAATGTTTGCATCACTGCTGCAGGCAGCAGGCTCCAGGCAGCAGCAGCAGTGTGCAGCTGGCACCAGGCTGAGTGGTGCTGTCCATGGGCCAGAGGGACAGGAGGGCATCCAGAGGGCCCTGGGCAGGCTGCAGAGGTGGTGCCAGGGGAAGCTGCTGAGGCTCAGCCAGAGCAAGGGCAGGGTCCTGGCCCTGGGCTGGCACAATCCTCACTGACAGCACAGCCTGGGGGAGGAGGGGAGAGAAAGCAGCCCTGAGGAGAAGGCCTTGGGGGTGCTGGGGAGGAGAAGCTGGCCAGGAGCAGGCAGTGAGAGACTGCAGCACAGGAGGCCAAGGGCAGCCTGGGCTGCACCCAAAGCAGGGTGGCCAGAGCTGGAGAGAGGGATCCTGCCCCTCTGCTCTGCTCTGGGGAGACCTCACCTGCAGGGCTGGGGCCAGAGCTGGAGCCCTCAGCACAGGAGGGACCCTGGAGCTGAGGGAGAGGCTCCAGAGGAGGCCAGCAAGATGCTGAGGGGGTTTGGAGCAGCTCTGCTGTGGGGGCCAGGCTGAGGGAGCTGGGGGTGTTGAGCCTGCAGAAGAGAAGGCTGCAGGCAGAGCTGAGAGCAGCTCCCAGGCCCTGCAGGGGCTGCAAGCAGGCTGCAGAGGGACTGCTGCCAAAGGGCTGCAGGGACAGCCCCAGGGGCAATGGTTGGAGATGAGAGCAGAGCAGAGGGAGATTGGATGTGAGGAACAAGTTCTGCCCCAGGAGGCTGCTGGCAGCCTGCAAGAGGTTGCCCAGGGAGGTGGTTGTGGCCCCATGGCTGGAGAGCTTGGAGGGGAGGCTGGAGAGGGCTGTGGGCAAGCTGCTGCAGTGGAGGATGTCCCTGCTGAGGGCAGGGGCTTGGCCTGGAGGGGCTCTGCAGCTCCCTGCCAGCCCAGAGCACTCTGTGGCTGTGTGATTCTAGGCCAGGAGCTCAGGCAATGAAGGAAGCTTCAGCTCTTCCACCTGCCCAGGAGGCAGCCGGGAGGGGGAACTGGAATCTCATTGCCTTGGGTCATGCAGATGGGCTGGGAGGCATTAGCATAGTGGAGGGAGCTGGCAGCGGTGCTGAGGGATGGAATCGTTAGCCTGACAGCATCACTTAAGCTGCAGCCACTGACATCAGGTTTCCTCTCATTATTGACCCCTCCAGAGCAGGCCCTGACAAGTGGAACTGCTGCAAAGTTCATTAATAATGGGAAATAAATCAATTGTTGGGGAAATACTGGAAGGGGATGGCTCTGAGCTCAGACTTCTGCAGCCTCAGCAGCTCCTCCCTGCCTGCCTCCTGCCTCCAAGGACACCCAGTCCACAGTGTCCTTCCCTGACCTCCATCCAGGAGCTGCACTTCGCTCCCAGGCAAGCTCCCAGGGACGCTGGGCAGGGGCCCAGGGCTGGAACCCCCCTCAGGGAGCAGATGGAAAGCAAGGTCATGGCTGGCACAGGCACCTGCAGGCTTCCAGCTCCCTCAGCATGAAGGGCACCTGAGACATCAGCTGCAGGGCCAGGCCTCTGCCCAGCCAGGAGCAAAAGGTGCCTCCAGGGTTGGGATTCATGGGGCCACAGAAGTGTCAGGGCTGGAAGGGAGCTCAAGGGTCACAGAGTCACAGAACTGTCAGGGCTGGAAGGGAGCTCAAGGGTCACAGAGTCACAGAACTGTCAGGGGCTGGAAGGGAGCTCAAGAGTCACAGAGGCACAGACGTGTCAGGGCTGGAAGGGAGCTCAAGGGTCACAGAGTCACAGAGCTGTCAGGGCTGGAAGGGAGCTCAAGAGTCACAGAGTCACAGAACTGTCAGGGCTGGAAGGGAGCTCAAGGGTCACAGAGGCACAGAAGTGTCAGAGCTGGAAGGGAGCTCAAGGGTCACAGAGGCACAGAAGTGGAAGGGCTGGATGGGAGCTCAAGGGTCACAGAGTCACAGAACTGTCAGGGCTGGAAGGGAGCTCAAGAGTCACAGAGGCACAGACGTGTCAGGGCTGGAAGGGAGCTCAAGGGTCACAGAGTCACAGAGCTGTCAGGGCTGGAAGGGAGCTCAAGAGTCACAGAGTCACAGAACTGTCAGGGCTGGAAGGGAGCTCAAGGGTCACAGAGTCACAGAGTGTCAGGGCTGGAAGGGAGCTCAAGAGTCACAGAGTCACAGAAGTGGAAGGGCTGGAAGGGAGCTCAAGGGTCACAGAGTCACAGAAGTGGAAGGGCTGGAAGGGAGCTCAAGGGTCACAGAGTCACAGAACTGCCAGGGCTGGAAGGGAGCTCAAGGGCCACAGAACTGTCAGGGCTGGAAGGGAGCTCAAGGGCCACAGAACTGTCAGGGCTGGAAGGGAGCTCAAGGGCCACAGAACTGTCAGGGCTGGAAGGGAGCTCAAGGGTCACAGAGTCACAGAACTGTCAGGGCTGGAAGGGAGCTCAAGGGTCACAGAGTCACAGAGCTGTCAGGGCTGGAAGGGAGCTCAAGGGTCACAGAGTCACAGAAGTGTCAGGGCTGGAAGGGAGCTCAAGGGTCACAGAGTCACAGAGCTGTCAGGGCTGGAAGGGAGCTCAAGGGTCACAGAGTCACAGAAGTGTCAGGGCTGGAAGGGAGCTCAAGGGTCACAGAGTCACAGAGCTGTCAGGGCTGGAAGGGAGCTCAAGGGTCACAGAGTCACAGAACTGTCAGGGCTGGAAGGGAGCTCAAGGGTCACAGAGTCACAGAGCTGTCAGGGCTGGAAGGGAGCTCAAGGGTCTCAGAAGTGTCAGGGCTGGAAGGGAGCTCAAGGGTCACAGAGTCACTGAATTGTGAGAGCTGGAAAAGCCTTCAAGGCTCATCCAATTCCAACCCTCCTTCCATGGGCTGGGGCACAACACATCCCAGGACAAAGCTGATTGTGGCCCCCTGGCTGAAAGCTTGCAGGGGAGGCTGGAGAGGGCTGTGGGCAAGCTGCTGCAGTGGAGGATGTCCCTGCTGAGGGCAGGGGCTTGGCCTGGAGGGGCTCTGCAGCTCCCTTCCAGCCCAGGCCCTGCTGTGGTTCTGTGAGCTGGCACCAAGTGCTGCCAGCCCAGCCCCAGCCCTGGGCTGAGCCCCAGCAGGGTGGGCAGCAGCACAGGGAGGGGATTCTGCCCTCTGCTGTGCTCAGCCCTCCCCTGCTGGGCTGGGGCAGCTCTGGAGTGCTCAGCACTGCAGAGACACAGAGCAGTGAGAGAGGCTCCAGAGGAGGCCACAGAGATGCTCAGAGGCTGCTGTGGGGCCAGGCTGGGAGGGCTGCAGCTGTGCAGCCTGGGCAGGAAAAGGCTGCAGGGAGACCTCAGTGCTCCCTGGAAGGAGGCTGCAGCGAGGTGGGGGCAGCCTCTTCTCCCCAGGAGCAAGGGTTAGGAGGAGAGGAAGTGGCCTCAGGTTGCCCCAGGGGGGGTTGGGTTGGGCTCCCTTCCAGCCCAGAGCATTCTGTGACTCTCTCACCACCACAAATGAAAACCTTCTCTGCCCCCACACCCCCTGGGGCCTGGGCACTGCTGCAGGGGCTCTGCCAGCAGGCCTGGGGGCACAGCACCACTGCTGCCAGGGCAAGGAGCAGAGGAAATGCTCTGTGCACCACAGCTTGGCCATTGCTCCTCTGCCCTCCTCTCCTTGCCAAGGCCTCAGGTATTGATCCTGTGAGCTCTGTGCTCACCCTCTGACTCACCACCCCCCAAAAATGGGACTCATGCTGCTGCTGTGGGCTCCCCCTGGCCTCCCAGGCAGGCCCTGCCCATTGCTTCATCATTCTTGGCTCTATTGATTCCTTTTGTCAACATCTTGCCTCCAGCTCCTGGGGACCTGCTGAGGACAGGTGGAGCAAAGCCTGCACTGCAGACTCAGCTCTTTGTTCACAGCTGAAAGGCAAAGTGCTCCAGGAAGGCAGACCCAGTGTCCACCACCTGCAGGAGCTCTGTCAGGCCAGGATCACAGCTCCCAGGGTGCTGGGGGCTGGAAGGGAGCCCTGGAGAGCTGCAGTGGCAGCCCCCTGGCAGAGCAGGAGCAGAGGATCCAGCCCAGGGCACACAGAACACATCCAGCCAGGGCTGCAAAGGCTCCACAGAAGGAGACTCCACAACCTCTCTGGGCAGCCTGCTCCAGGCCTCTGGCAGCCTCCCAGCCAACAAGTTCCTCCTTGAGGCTGAGCTGCAACCTCCTGGGCTGCACTTTCCATCCCTTGCCCCTTGGCCTGTGCCAGGGCCCAGTGAGCAGAGGCTGTCCCTGTGCCTCCCTTCCTGCCCCCCAGCCCTCAGCTCTTGAGAGACATTGCTCAGCTCCCTCTCAGCCTTCTCCTCTCCACACTCAGCACCCCCAGGGCTCTCAGCCTCTCCTTCCCAGGCACTGCTGCAGTCCCTTCAGCAGCCTTGCAGCCTGCCTTGGCCTCTCTGCAGCAGCTCCCTGTCCCTCCTGAGCTGGGCAGCCAGGGCTGGATGCAATCCTCCAGGGGAGGTCTCAGCAGGGCAGAGCAGAGCAGAGGGGGAGCAGAACCTCCCTGGCCCTGCTGGATGCCCCCCAGGACCCCCTTGGCCTTCTTGGCCCCCAGGGCCCCTTGCTGCCCCATGCAGAGCTTGCTGCCCAGCAGCAGTGCCAGCTGCTCCTCCTTGTCCTGTCCTGCTGGAGGTTACTCCTCCTGCCCAGATAGAGAGAGATAGAGATAGAGAGATAGAGAGATAGAGAGATAGAGATGGAGATGGAGATGGAGATGGAGATGGAGGTAGAGATAGAGATGCAGATGGAGATAGAGATAGATGAAAGAGAAAGTGAAAGTGAAAGCGAATGTTAGAAAGAGGAAGAGAAAGAGATGGAGAGAGAGATGAAGATGGAGGCAAAGGCGAAGGTAGAGCTATACAGAGAAAGAAAGAGATAGAGACAGAGACAAAGACAGAGGGAAAGGAAGGGGAAGGGGAAGGGGAAGGGAAGGGGAAGGGGAAGGGGGAAGGGGAAGGGGAAGGGGAAGGGGAAGGGGAAGGGGAAGGGGAAGGGAAGGGGAAGGGGAAGGGGAAGGGGAAGGGGAAGGGGAAGGGGAAGAGAGAAAGAGAGTGAGAAAGAGAGAGAGAAGAGAGAGAGAAGGAGAGAGAGAAGGAGAGAGAAAAAGAGAAAGAGAAAGAGAAAGAGAAAGAGAAGAGAAAGAGAAAGAGAAAGAGAAAGAGAAAGAGAAAGAGAAAGAGGAAAGAGAAAGAGAAAGAGAAGAGAAAGAGAAAGAGAAAGAGAAAGAGAAAGAGAGAGAAGAGAAAGAGAAAGAGAAAGAGAAAGAGAAAGAGAAAGAGAAAGAGAAGAGAGAAGAGAAAGAGAGAAGGAGTGGGAGAAGGAGAGGGAGAGGGAGAGGGGGAAGGAGGGGGGAAGGAGAGGGAGAAGGAGAAGGAGAAGGAGAAGGAGAAGGAGAAGGAGAAGGAGAAGGAGAAGGAGAAGGAGAAGGAGAAGGAGAAGGAGAAGGAGAAGGAGAAGGAGAAGGAGAAGGAGAAGGAGAAGGAGAAGGAGAAGGAGAAGGAGAAGAAGGAGATGGAGCTAGAGATGGAGGTGGAGGTGGAGCTGGAGGTGGAGAGCTGGAGAGCAGCCATCAAGCTGCCATCCTTGGTGAGCAGCAGGACAGGAAGGTGCAGCTGGAGCTCAGCTCCTGGTCCTGCAGTGCTGCATGCTGCATGCACCTCAGGCTGGCATGCCTGCAGCACAGCCTGCTGAGCCTGGGAGTGCCCGGAGGGCAGCTGTGTGCTGCATGGCAGACTGGCACCGAACACTGAGGGGCTGCAGCAGGGCAGAGAAGGGCAACCAAGCTGGGAAGGGGCTGGAGAAGAGGGCTGGGGAGGAGCTGGGGGTGGGGAGTGTGGAGCAGAGGAGGCTGAGGGAGACCTCCTTGCTCTCTGCAGCTCCCTGAGAGGAGGCTGCAGCCAGGGGGGGTTGGGGGACCAGCAGGGTCCCTGCTGGTGTGGCAGGAGGACTCTGTCCCCACTGCCTTGGGTCTCACAGAATCACTGAGTGCTTGGGGTTGGAATGGGCCTCCAGAGCTCATCCAGCCCAACCCCTGCCAGGGCAGGGCACTCAGAGCACACCCAGGGGGGGTTGGAAGCTCTCCAGAGCAGGAGACTCCACAACCTCTCTGGCAGCCTGCTCCAGGCTCCAGCAGCCTCACCCCAAAGAAGTTTCTCCTCCTGCTGAGGTGGAACCTCCTGGCTTCCAGTCTGTGTCCCCTGCCCCTTGGCCTGGCCCAGGGCACCCCTGAGCAGAGCCTGGCCCCTGCTGCTTGCCCCCCAGCCCTCAGCTATTGATAGGCATTGATCAGATCCCTCTCAGCCTTCTCCTCTCCAGGCTAACCACCCCCAGGGCTCTCAGCCTCTCTTTGCAGCAGAGATGTTCAAGTCTCCTCATCTTCCCAACAGCCTCCATCCAGGAGCTCCTGAGCCCAGCTCCAGGATGCAGCTCCTGGGCCCAGCTCCCAGCTGCTGCTGAGCCCAGCCTGGGACTTGTGCCCAGCCTCAGTGGTGCCAGTGCTGAGTGCTTGCCCTCAGGGGCTGGCTCCCACCTTGCTTTGTGTCTCTGCCTCTGTCCCAGGGCTTTCATAATTCATAGAATAGAATCAACGAGGTTGGAAAAGACCTCAAAGATCATCCAGTCCAACCTGGCACCCAGCACCTCCTGACTACCAGACCATGGCACCAAGTGCCACATCCAAGCCCCTCTGGAACACCTCCAGGGCTGGGGACTCCACCACCTCCCTGGGCAGCTCATTCCCATGGCCAACAACTCTATCTGGGAAGAACTTTCTCCTCACCTCCAGCCTAAACCTCCCCTGGCACAGCTTGAGATGCGAAGGCCACAAGATGCTCAGAGGCTGGAGCAGCTGTCCCCCCAAGACAGGCTGGGAGAGCTGGGGCTGCTCAGCCTGGAGAAGGCTGCAGGCAGAGCTCAGAGCTGCAGTTCAGTGCCTGCAGGGCAGCTGCAGGCAGGCTGGGCAGGGGCTGCTCAGAAGGGGCTGTGGGGACAGGAGGAGGAGCAAGGGTCTGGAGCTGGAGCAGGGCAGAGGTAGGTTGGAGCTGAGGAGGAAGCTCTGCAGAGGGAGGCTGGAGAGACTCTGGCACAGGCTGCCCAGGGAGGGGCTGGAGGCTCCAAGCCTGGAGGTGTTCAGGGCCAGGCTGGGTGAGGCCTTGAGCCCCCTGGGGCCGGTGGGAGGGGTCCCTGCCCATGGCAGGGGGCTGGAACTGGCTGAGCTTTGAGGTCCCTTCCACCCCAGCCCCTTCCATGGTTCCCATGGTGTGGGTGATTGATGGAGGGCAGCAGTTTGCCAGGGCAGAGTGAAGCTCCTGCTGCAGAGCAGCACCCCTGGGGGGTTCAGGCAGGGCCTGCCAGGGCAGCAGGAGGGGAGGGGGGTCAGAAGGCAGCACTGCTCTGCTGCTGCTCTCTGTGCTTTGGCTTTGGGGCAGAAATGCTTCAGCAGTCAGAAGCAACCTGTGTGAGGCTGCAGGCCACAGCTGAGTGCACTTTAATAAACGTGGATAATGCAGGGGGGGTTGGGGGCTCCACTTGGAGGCCATCTGAGTGTGGGGCCAGGGCAGAGAGCAGCTCTCCATGCTGCAGCTCTCAGCTCTTTGTGCTGCTTTCCATGCTGGTGACAGCAATCCCTCCTTTCTTGCCCCCCTTTGTTTACTTCAATGATTTATGCCAGAGGAAGCTCTGCCCTCCTGCTCCTGGCCCCTGGGGCTTTAGTCAGCCTCTCCTCAGGGCTGCCTCCACGCTCAGCTGCCCCTGCACTCCAGCAGGCATGAAATGAGCTACAAGGCAATCCCAGCCAGCAGTGGAGGGAGGTGTGGAAGGGCTGGGGAGGTCATGGAGAGCACCTTGAAGCTCAGGGGCAGCGTGGCTGGCGAGCAGTGGGTGATGGAGACAGCAGTGGGCTTCCAGCAGCTCCCAGCGGAGCCTGCAGCTGGGGCTCTGGGGCTCTGGGGCGCTCAAAGGGAAGGAACCAGAGCAGGAGCCGATGCCTCCGGTGCTGAAGGGGCAGCTCCCTGGCACAGTGCTGCTGAGGCAGCCACGGGGAAGCTCAGCAGAGGGCTGCATGGCTTCAGCCCCTGCTGCAAGGTCAGGGCTGGCTCCGGGAGGGGAGGGAATTGCAGTCAGGCTTCCACAGGGCAGGAACACAGGCAGGAGGCTGCAGGCAGTGCATCTGTCAAGGGCCAGGGCTGGGCTGGGCACTACAGGAGTGCCAGAGGCTCCCCAGGGAGCTCTCTGCTTCCCAGAGGGAAGGGAAAGGGCAGAAGGGAGAGAGGCTGCTGGGGTGGGGAGGAAACTAAAGCAGCTGGGAGGGAAAGAACAAAGCCTGGAGAAGAGGAGGCTCAGGGGAGACCTTCTTGCTCTCTCCAACTCCCTGCAGGGAGGTTGGAGCCAGCTGGGGGTTGATCTCTTCTCCCAGGCCCCCAGCAGCAGAACAAGAGGACACAGTCTCAAGCTGTGCCAGGGGAGGTTGAGGCTGGAGGGGAGGAGAAAGTTCTTGCCAGCAAGAGGAATTGGCCACTGGGATGAGCTGCCCAGGGAGGTGGTGGACTCCCCAGCCCTGGAGGGGTTCCAGAAGGGCTTGGATGTGGCTCATGGAGCCAGGGTTCGGCTGTCAGGTGTTGGGATTAGGTCCCAGGTTGGACTGGATGAGCTCTGAGGTCTTTTCCAGCCTCTTTGACTCTATGACTCTGTGATTCTGTGAGGCTTCATCTGTGTCAGCCAGCAGGGAAGGGACGGCTGCCACCTGGTTTTGTGGAGATAAAGTGGCTCCTGAGTGCCTGGAGGGCAGCCCCCAGCCCAGGCCAGGCTGCTCTGAGAGCTGTTGAAGCACCCTGGCAGCTGCTGGGAGCGTGGCAGCTCTTTGACCTCCCTTCCCTGGTGACCAGAGGCAGCTCAGGCTGAGCTCCAAGCTCATCCCTGGGCACAAACCCCACTGCAGCTGGGGGGGAGCTGGTGCCACCAGAGTGGCTCAGCCCTTAAGCTGTAGGGAAGTCTCAGACCCTCTGGAAGTACTTGTGGTGGGACCACAGCATCACAGAAGAGTGTTAGGGGCTGGAAGGGACCTTGGAAACTCATCCAACCCACCCCCTGCCAGGGCAGGGCACCCAGAGCACATCCAGGGGGGTTGGAACATCTCCAGAGCAGGAGACTCCACAACCCCCCTGGGCAGCCTGCTCCAGGCCTCTGGCACCCTCCCAGGGAAAGAATTCTCCTCCTGTGTCCATGGCACTTCCTCTGGCTCAGCTTCCACCCCTGCCCCTGGGGCTGGCACTGGGCAGCCCCCAGCAGAGCCTGGCTCCAGCCCCTGGGTTGCTCTGGAGGTGGTGATTTGTGCCCCCCTGCAGGCTCTGCCCATCCAGAGCACATTCACAAAGGCTTTCTGGGTTCACAGAAGCCCCCAGGGGCTGTGCCCAGCCTCCATGTCCCTGAGCTGAGCTACTCTGGGCATGAGGTCCCCCTGCTGACCTGGGCACCCCACAGGCCAGGGCATTGCTTGGTGAAGGAGCTCTGAGTCTGCTCTGCCCTAGTACTGCTCATTTGCTCTGGAACCTTCTCAGAGCCAAGGTTCCACACCCTGCAGGCAGAGGATGATTAGGTGTTGAGGCAGCACTGGGCACTGGCAGCACAGGAGGCCAAGGGCAGCCTGGGCTGCACCCAAAGCAGGGTGACCAGAGCTGGAGAGAGGGATCCTGCCCCTCTGCTCTGCTCTGGGGAGACCTCACCTGCAGGGCTGGGGCCAGAGCTGGAGGCCTCAGCACAGGAGGGACCTGGAGCTGAGATGATCAGAGGCTGCAGAACCTCCCCTGTGGGCATCTGCCCTTTGGCCAGAGGTCATCCTTGCCCCCTCCTGTCAGGGCCAACAGACAACTGCTGCCCAGGAGAGGTTAAAGCTTTTGCTTCTGAGGAGCTCAGCAGCTTGCCAGTGGCACCAAGCTGAGTGCTGTGGGCAGCACCCTGGAGGGAAGGATCCATCCAGAGGGCCCTGGGCAGGCTGCAGAGCTGGCCCCAAGGCAACCTCCTGAAGCTCAGCAAGGCCAAGGGCAAGGTCCTGCAGCTGGCTGAGGGCAGTGCCAGGCACAGAGCCAGGCTGGGTGGGGAAGGGGCAGAGAGCAGCCTGGGGGAGAAGGCCTTGGGGGGGTCAGGTGGTGCCAAAGTGCCCAGGAGCCAGCAGTGGTCCCTGGCAGCCCAGAGGCAGCTGAGTGCTGAGCTGCAGCCAGAGCAGGGAGAGCAGCAGCACAGGGAGGGGATTCTGCCCCTCTGCTCTGCTCTGCTCAGCCCCCACCTGCAGCACTGCCTCCAGCTCTGGGGCCCCCAGCACAAGGACCTGGAGCTGCTGGAGAGGCTCCAGAGGAGGCCACAGAGATGAGCAGAGGCTGCAGAACCTCCCCTGTGGGGCCAGGCTGGGAGAGCTGGGGCTGTGCAGCATGGAGAGGAGAAGGCTGCAGGGAGACCTCAGAGCAGCCTCCCAGTGCCTGAAGAGCTCCAGGAGAGCTGGGGAGGGACTCTGGGCAAGGGCTGGGAGTGCCAGGCTGAGGAAACAATGGCTTGGAGCTGGGAGAGGAGAGACTGAGAGTGGAGAGGAGGAAGAGATCCTTGAGAGTTGAGGCTGGGGAGACTCTGGCACAGGGAGGTTGGAGCCAGGGGGGGTTGGTCTCTTCTGCCAGGCCCCCAGCCCCAGAACAAGAGGACACAGTCTCAAGCTGTGCCAGGGGAGGTTGAGGCTGGAGGGGAGGAGAAAGTTCTTCCCAGGCAAGAGGAATTGGCCACTGGGATGAGCTGCCCAGGGAGGTGGTGGAGTCCCCAGCCCTGGAGGGGTTCAGGCAAGGCTTGGATGTGGCTCTTGGAGCCAGGGTTTGGCTGTCAGGAGGGGGTTGGGGATTAGGTCCCAGGTTGGCCTGGATGAGCTCTGAGCTCTTTTCCAGCCTGAGTGATTCTGTGACTCTATCTTCCCAGGGCCTCACCTAAATGCAAAGGACACCAAGTAGGTTCTGCTTCCCCTGAGGCTGTTTTCCAGCCTCTTCCCCTGGCTCTTGGCCAAAGGGATCTCATTTTCCAATCAACACATCATCAAAGGCAGCTTCTGTGCTCTGAGCCTGGCCAAAGGCTCCAGCAAGGACTCACTGCTCCACCTCCCAGCAGCAGCACTGCCAGGAGCCCTGCAGGGCAGCTCAGGGCTATAAAATGCTTCCTCCTGCTGTCAGCAAGCAAACATCAACCTCCAGCCACAGCCCTGAGCAGCACTCAACCCAGGCAGCCTGAAACCAGCCAGGCAGTGTCTGTGTGGCACAGCCTGGCCTCAGGCCCGGGCTGAGCATCTGCACAGGCTCACAGCATGGCTTAGGATCCAACCTCAGCTCCACTCTGACCCTGCTCTGCCTCAGCTCCAAACCTTCCCCCTGGGCCTGGCTCAGACCCCCTCAGGAGCAGTTCCTCTGCAGCCTTCCTGCAGGATCCCTTCAGCTCCTGGCAGCAGCTCTGAGGTCCCCCTGGAGCCTTCTCCTCTGCAGGCTGCACAGCCCAGCTCCCTCAGCCTGGCCTCAGAGCTGTTTTCTACCCTCACAGGATCATTTTGTTTGGAAATGATCTTTAAGATCAAGTCCAGCACCAACCCAACCCCCCCATGGCCACCAAGCCCTGCCCCCAGCTGCCATGGGCCACAGCTTGCTGCAGCACCTCCAGGCATGGGGACTGCACCACCCCCCTGGGGCAGCCTCTGCCAGTCCCTGACCACTCTGGCAGCAGAGAAATTCTTCCCAATGTCCAACCTAAGCCTCCCCTGGGGCAGCCTGTGGCCATTTCTCCTTGTTCCTGGGGAGCAGAGCCCAACCCCTCCTGGCTGCAGCCTCCTCTCAGGGAGCTGCAGAGAGCAAGGAGGTCTCCCTCAGCCTCCTCTGCTCCCACACTCCCCACCCCCCCAGCTTCCTCAGCTGCTCCTCCCCAGCCCTCTTCACCTCCAGCAGAGCTTTTCTGCCCAAGTGCCTCTTCAGCCCTGCAGATTTCTGCCACCCCACAGCTGCCCTCAGAGGCAGACCCCTGGAAATCATCTGCTTATTCTTCCTGTATCAAGAAAATCAATGTCCCCTTTCTCCCCCATCCTTCCTCTGCCCAGGGAGCCTCCTAATTTATGAGCAGCCTCATTAATGGACTGCCTGCTGCCTCTCAAGATCATTAAAAAACTTAAATAAGATCTGAAACCTTCTTCCTCAGCACTTTGCTCCCCTCAGCTGCTTGGCTGGCTGTGATTCACTGCACCTTCCTGTGCAGAGCTGCTCACCCCTCACCTCCCCTCAGCTTTTGGAGGGAGATGATCTCAGTTCCCAGGCTGATCATTTCTCCTGAGAGGAGTTCTGCTCCACTCAGCAAACCTTCTTCTTCTCCTCCTCCTCATCAAGTCTCACAGCACCACAGTGCCCCTGGGGTTGGAAGGGAGCTGCAGAGATCACCCAGCCCAACCCCCTGCCAGAGCAGGATGGCTTAGGGGGAGTGTGCACAGGATCACATCCACCACCTTGCAGCACTGTGGCCACTGAGCCCTGTCCCAGGCTGCCCTCAATGGCAGCATCAGCCCACTGGGGGGGCACAGTCCAGAGCAATGACCCTTAGCCACCACAGCATCACAGCTCCCAGGGTGCTGGGGGCTGGAAGGGAGCCCTGGAGAGCTGCCAGTGGCAGCCCCCTGGCAGAGCAGGAGCAGAGGATCCAGCCCAGGGCACACAGAACACATCCAGCCAGGGCTGCAAAGGCTCCACAGAAGGAGACTCCACAACCTCTCTGGGCAGCCTGCTCCAGGCCTCTGGCAGCCTCCCAGCCAACAAGTTCCTCCTGAGGCTGAGCTGCAACCTCCTGGGCTGCACTTTCCATCCCTTGCCCCCTTGGCCTGTGCCAGGGCCCAGTGAGCAGAGGCTGTCCCCTGTGCCTCCCTTCCTGCCCCCCAGCCCTCAGCTCTTGAGAGACATTGCTCAGCTCCCTCTCAGCCTTCTCCTCTCCACACTCAGCACCCCCAGGGCTCTCAGCCTCTCCTCCCCCAGGCACAGCTGCAGTCCCTTCAGCAGCCTTGCAGCCTGCCTTGGCCTCTCTGCAGCAGCTCCCTGTCCCTCCTGAGCTGGGCAGCCCAGAGCTGGATGCAATCCTCCAGGGGAGGTCTCAGCAGGGCAGAGCAGAGCAGAGCAGAGGGGGAGCAGAACCTCCCTGGCCCCTGCTGCCCACACTACTCTTCCTTTCATGCAGAAAAACGTCTCAGGATACCTCCAAGCTCCCAGCAGCACACCAGAGCCTCTCTGCCCTCACTTTCCCTGGCTGCTGCTGTGTTCTCCTTCAGCCCCCAAAGCAGGACCATCTCCAGGATGATCTCTCCACAGAGGGGACTCAGCTCTCTTCCCTCATCTTTAGCACAGGTTTTTGAAGGCAGGGAAGCTGCACTTTGTGCAGCATACAGCCTGGTTGTGCTCCCTGACACACACTGAGGACCCCCAGACAGGCACAGTCCTGCCCTGCACACTGGGGACTGCATCTGCAGGGGGCTGCAAGAGAGCTGGGGAGGGACTTTGGAGGGGGTGAGGGAGGGACAGGAGTGGGGGGGCTGGAGCAGAAGTAGAAGTGGGGAGCTGGAGCTTGGCTGTGAGGAAGAAGTTGTTGGGCAGGAGGGTGGTGAGAGCCTGGCCCAGGCTGCCCAGGGAGGTGGTGGAAGCCTCCTGGCTGGAGGTGTTTGCAGCCAGGCTGGAGGTGGGCTGTGAGCAAGCTGCTGTGGTGTGAGGTGTCCCTGCCCATGGCAGGGGGCTGGGCTGGCTGAGCCTGGAGCTCCCTTCCAGCCCTGCCAGCTCTGTGCTTCCCCATGGGGAGACCTCTTGCACCTCCTACACCTGCTGAACACCAAACTCCTCCTGACCCAGTGCAGTGCCAGGGGAGTCTCTCACAATAGGATAGGATAGGATGGGATGGGATGGGATAGGATAGAATAGAATAGAATAGAATAGAATAGACTAGAATAGAATAGAATAGAATAGAATAGAATAGAATAGAATAGAATAGAATAGAATTAACCAGGCTGGAACAGACCTCAGAGCTCATCCAGGCCAACCTCTCCCCCAGCACCATCTGAGCAACTCAGCCATGGCACCAAGGGCCTCAGCCAGGCTCTTCCTGAAACCCCTCCAGGGCTGGGGACTCCACCACCTCCCTGGGGCAGCTCATCCCAGTGGCCAATTCCTCTTGCTGGCAAGAACTTTCTCCTCCCCTCCAGCCTCAACCTCCCCTGGCACAGCTTGAGACTGTGTCCTCTTGTTCTGGGGCTGGGGGCCTGGCAGAAGAGACCAACCCCCCCCCTGGCTCCAACCTCCCTGCAGGAGCTGGAGAGAGCAAGAAGGTCTCCCCTGAGCCTCCTCTGCTCCAGGCTAAGCAACCCCAGCTCCCTCAGCCTCTCCTCACAAGGCTCTGCTTGATGGCACAGCCAAGGGGGTCTGGGTCCAAGGTCCTGCTGGCTCCAGAGGAAATGTTTCCCCTTGAGCACAGCCTGGAATCATCTCCCAGGGGCAGCAGTGCAGCTCCCCCATGGCACAGCCTGAGCCTCATCCTGCCAGGGTGCTGGGCCAGCTGCCTGCAGCTGCAGTGTGAGCTGGGCAGGCTGGAGCAGAGGGTCCCTGGGGCCCTTGCCAGGCTGCCAGCCCAGGTGTGAGAGGTTGGTGTGCAGCTGGGGCAGCTGAGTGCTGCTCACTGCAGCCCAGCCCTGCCTGCAGCCTCCTCCTGTTTGCCTTGGCTCTGCCTGCATCTCTGCAGCAGCACAGGGAGGCAGTTCTGCTCTCTGCCCCTCACAGGCCCTCCTGGCTGCCTCTGTACACACAGCAGCAGCAGCTTCTGGCAGTGCTCACGTTCCAGGCAGCAGTGCCTTGGCTGAGCCATCAAAGGCAGCTCTGGCAGATGCAGGCAGAGAGCATCCAAGACCCACCACAGGCACAGCCTGCACAGATGGGCTGAGCACAGACTCTGCTGGGCCCCAGCACGGAGCCCAGGGGCCAGAGAAGACACCTGGGGAGCCAGGGCTGGGCTCTGCCTGCAAGGAATCTGCTGCTCATAGCAGGTGCTTGGAGCTCAACATCTGCTGGCCACACCAGCCCCAGAATGCTCAGGGCTGGAAGGGAGCTGCAGGCTCAGCCAGCCCCAGCCCCCTGCCATGGGCAGGGACACCTCACACCACAGCAGCTTGCTCACAGCCACCTCCAGCCTGGCTGCAAACACCTCCAGCCAGGAGGCTTCCACCACCTCCCCTGGGCAGCCTGGGCCAGGCTCTCCACCACCCTCCTGCCCAACAACTTCTTCCTAAGGCCTAATCTAAAGGCAGTTTAGATCCACACCCCCCAGACCTACTCCCCTCCTCTGACAGCCTCAAAACTGCCTCCCCCAGGGGGGGAGTTGCTCAGATGGTGCTGGGGGAGAGGGTTGAGACCTGCTGAGCTCTGAGGCCTTTTCCAACCTGGTCTCTCCTCTCCTCTCCTCTCCTCTCCTCTCCTCTCCTTCCTCCTCTCCTCTCCTCTCCTCTCCTCTCCTCTCCTCTCCTCTCCTCTCCTTCTCTCTCTCCTCCTCTCTCTCCTTCCTCTCCTCTCCTCTCCTCTCCTCTCCTCTCCTCTCCTCTCCTCTCCTCTCCTCTCCTCTCCTCTCCTCTCCTCTCCTCTCCTCTCCTCTCCTCTCCTCTCTCTCTCTCCTCTCCCTCTCCCTCCTCCCTCTCCTCTCCTTCTCCTCTCCTCTCTCTCCCTCTCCTCTCCTCTCCTCTCCTCTCCTCTCCTCTCCTCTCTCCTCTCCTCTCCTCTCCTCTCCCATCCTATTGTGAGAGACTCCCCTGGCACTGCACTGGGTCAGGAGGAGTTTGGTGTTCAGCAGGTGTAGGAGGTGTCCCCATGGGGAAGCACAGAGCTGCCAGGGCTTTGGGCTCCAGAGGGAAAGGTTTCCCCATGAGCACAGACAGAGAATCCTCTCCCCAGGGCAGCAGTGGAGTCTCCTCCATGGCACAGTTTGGGACTCATCCTGCCAGGGTGCTGAGCCAGCTGACTGCAGCTGCTCTGGGACCCAGAGAGGTTGGAGCAGAGGGTCCCTGGGGTCCCTTGCAGCCTGGCATGCTCTGCTCTCCAGTTCCTCACCCCCTGCTCTGGAGCAGAGGAGCTGCTGACAGCCTCAGCTGCCCCTTCCTGAGCCCCTGCAGGACTCCTGCCCTGCTCTGGCGCTCTCAGGGCACTCTCAGGGCCCAGGGATGCATGCACAGCTTCAGCACTGCTCTGAGCAAAGCCCTCTGCAGAACTCCTCCTCAGGGACTGCACTCTGCAGCAGCAACGACTCAGCTGGCAGAGTCCCTGGGAGCAGCCAGGAAGCAGCCCAGGAAGGGAGGGCTGCAGCTGCTGGCAGAGTTCTGCTGGGGCACAGCACCTCACAGGCACCTCTGCCAACCAGGCCTGGGCTGGGCTCTGGCACTGCACAGCATGCCCCAGGCACACCGTGGAGGCACAGCCTGGAGGCACAACCTGGAGGCACAGCCTGGAGGCACAGCCTGGAGGCACAACCTGGAGGAGGCACAACCCTGGAGGCACAGCCTGGAGGCACAGCGTGGAGGTACAACCTGGAGGCACAACCTGGAGGAGGCACAACCTGGAGGCAGAATCTGGAGGCACAACCTGGAGGAGGCACAACCTGGAGGCAGAATCTGGAGGCACAACCTGGAGGAGGCACAACCTGAAGGCAGAGCCTGGAGGCACAACCTGGAGGCACAGCCTGGAGGCACAGCCTGGAGGCCACAACCTGGAGGCACAGCCTGGAGGCACAGCCTGGAGGCACAACCTGGAGGAGGCACAACCTGGAGGCACAACCTGGAGGAGGCACAACCTGGAGGCAGAATCTGGAGGCACAGCCTGGAGGAGGCACAACCTGGAGGCACAACCTGGAGGCACAGTCTGGAGGCAGAATCTGGAGGCACAGCCTGGAGGAGGCACAACCTGGAGGCACAGCCTGGAGGCACAGCCTGGAGGCACAACCTGGAGGAGGCACAACCTGGAGGCACAACCTGGAGGAAGAGTCTGGAGGCAGAGCCTGGAGGCACAGCCTGGAGGAGGCACAGCCTGGAGGCAACAGCCTGGAGGCACAACCTGGAGGCAGAGTCTGGAGGCACAGCCTGGAGGCACAACCTGGAGGAGGCACAGCCTGGAGGCACAGCCTGGAGGCAACAACCTGGAGGCAGAATCTGGAGGCACAGCCTGGAGGAGGCACAACCTGGAGACACAACCTGGAGGCAGAGCCTGGAGGCACAACCTGGAGGCAGAGCCTGGAGGCACAGCCTGGAGGCACAACCCTGGAGGCAGAGCCTGGAGGCACAATCTGGAGGCACAACCTGGAGGAGGCAGAACCTGGAGGCAGAGCCTGGAGGCACAGCCTGGAGGCACAGCCTGGAGGCAGAGCCTGGAGACACAGCCTGGAGGGCAGAGGCCTGGAGGCACAGCCTGGAGGCACAGCCTGGAGGCACAACCTGGAGGCAGAGCCTGGAGACACAGCCCTGGAGGCACAGCCTGGAGGAGGCAGAACCTGGAGGCTCAGCCTGGAGGCAGAGCCTGGATGCACAGCCTGGAGGCACAACCTGGAGGCAGAGTCTGGAGGCACAACCTGGAGGCACAGCCTGGAGGAGGCAGAACCTGGAGGCACAGCCTGGAGGAGGCAGAACCTGGAGGTACAACCTGGAGGCAGAGCCTGGAGGCAGAGGCCCGGAGGCACAACCTGGAGGCACAGCCTGGAGGAGGCACAGCCTGGAGGCACAACCTGGAGGCAGAGCCTGGAGGCAGAGCCTGGAGGGAGAACCTGGAGGCACAACCTGGAGGCACAGCCTGGAGGTAGAGCCTGGAGGGAGAACCTGGAGGCAGAGCCTGGAGGCACAGCCTGGAGGCAGAGCCTGGATGGAGAACCTGGAGGCAGAGCCTGGAGGCAGAGCCTGGAGGCACAGCCTGGAGGCACAACCTGGAGGCAGAGCCTGGAGGCAGAGCCTGGAGGCAGAGTCTGGAGGCACAGTCTGAAGGCACAGTCTGGAGGCAGAGCCTGGAGGCACAACCTGGAGCAGAGCCTGGAGGGAGAACCTGGAGGCACAACCCTGGAGGCACAGCCTGGAGGTAGAGCCTGGAGGGAGAACCTGGAGGCACAACCTGGAGGCACAGCTGGAGGCAGAGCCCTGGAGGGAGAACATGGAGGCAGAGCCTGGAGGCAGAGCCTGGAGGCAGAGTCTGGAGGCACAACCTGGGAGGCACAGCCTGGAGGCAGAGTCTGGAGGCACAGCCTGGAGGCAGAGCCTGGAGCAGAGCCTGGAGGGAGAACCTGGAGGCACAACCTGGAGGCAGAGCCTGGAGGCAGAGCCTGGAGGCACAGCCTGGAGGCCACAACCTGGAGGCAGAGCCTGGAGGCAGAGCCTGGAGGCACAACCTGGAGGGAGAATGTGGAGGCACAACCTGGAGGCACAGCTGGAGGGCACAAACCTGGAGGCAGAGCCTGGAGGCAGAGTCTGGAGGCACAGCCTGGAGGCACAAGCCTGGAGGCAGAGTCTGGAGGCACAGCCTGGAGGCACAGCCTGGAGGCAGAGTCTGGAGGCACAGCCTGGAGGCACAGCCTGGAGGAGGCACAGCCTTGGGGCACAGCCTGGCCCTTGATGGGATTGGTTGCTGGAGCCAGGAGGCTGTGTGGGCTGAGGGCCAGCTCCAGCCTTCCCCTCCAGCCCTGCAAGCTCCTCTCCTGTAGGTTGCCAGCTGGGTCCTGTGCCAGCACAGCAGCACAGAGCAGCTGCAGAGCAAGCTGCTGCAAAGAGCTCAGCCCTCTGCAAATGGAGGCCAGAGCTGATAGGCTTCTCTGGCCCTCTGAAGCAAGACCCTGCCCCTGCAGAGGGCACTGAGAAGGGAGGCTGGAAGGGATCCCCCCAACACCTGAGCCAAGAGCTGACTCAGAGCAAAGGAGAAAGCTGAGGCCCCTGAGGGCAGGGAGTATGCCCTGGGAGAGAGAGAAAGGATCAGAACCCAGAGAGCCACAGCCAGGGTTGGGGTGGAAGGGACCCCAAAGCTCATCCTGCCATGGGCAGGGACACCTCCCACCAGCCACAGGCTGCTCAGGGCCTCATCCAGCCTGGCCCTGAGCACCTCCAGGCAGGAGGCAGCCACAGCCTCCCTGGGCAGCCTGTGCCAGAGTCTCCCCAGCCTCACTCTCAAGGATCTCTTCCTCCTCTCACCTCTCAGTCTCTCCTCTCCCAGCTCCAAGCCATTGTTCCTCAGCCTGGCACTCCCAGCCCTTGCCCAGAGTCCCTCCCCAGCCCTCCTGGAGCCCTCCAGGTACTGGGAGGCTGCTCTGAGGTCTCCTTGGAGCCTTCTCCTCTCCATCAGCCCCAGCTCTTCCAGCCTGACCCTACAGGGGAGGCTCTGCAGCCTCTGCTCCTCTCTGTGGCCTCCTCCGGAGCCTCTCCAGCAGCTCCAGGTCCTTGTGCTGTGGGCTCCAGAGCTGCCCCAGCCCTGCAGGGGAGGGCTGAGCAGAGCAGAGGGCAGAGTCCCCTCCCTGCCCCTGCAGTTTTGCATCAGAGGCCCTGGCAGAGGCTGCACTGCCTGTGCCACAGGTGGAAAAAGATGGGAATGAAGAGGAGAGCTGTGGTGAACCAGGGCAGGAGTGCTGGAATGAAGAACAAGAGGCACCCAGTGCCCTGGAAGCTGGGGAAGGGTGTGGAGAAGAGGGCTGGGGAGGAGCAGCTGAGGGAGCTGGGGGTGGGGAGTGTGGAGCAGAGGAGGCTGAGGGAGACCTCCTTGCTCTCTGCAGCTCACCTGAGAGGAGGCTGCAGCCAGGGGGGGTTGGGCTCTGCTCCCTAGGAACAAGGGCCAGGAGGAGAGGCAATGGCCTCAGGCTGCCCCAGGGGAGGCTTAGCTTGGAGAGAAGAAACTTCTTCCCTGCAAGGGCTCTGCAAGCCTGGCCCAGGCTGCCCAGGGAGGGGGTTGGATGCTCATACCCTGGAGGGGTTTTAGAGCTGTGGTGCTGACCTTCAAGGTCCAACCCTTCCAGCCCTGGATTCCACCACACAAACACAACCAATGAGCAGCAGAGGGCTGTGGGAGCACAGCACTGCTCAGCACCCAGCAGCTCCCCAGCAGCCTCAGGCAGGGCAGGGGCAGCCTCCTCTGCCACACAGGACACGGACACCAGCAGCAGGCCCTGAGGGAACTCACTTCTCATCCACTGCTGAGGAACAAGAGCAGGGCCTGAGAGGTCACAGAGTCACAGAGCTGCCAGGGCTGGAAGGGAGCTCCAGGCTCAAGCCAGCCCCAAGCCCCTGCCATGGGCAGGGACACCTCACACCACAGCAGCTTGCTCACAGCCACCTCCAGCCTGGCTGCAAACACCTCCAGCCAGGAGGCTTCCACCACCTCCCTGGGCAGCCTGGGCCAGGCTCTCACCACCCTCCTGCCCAACAACTTCTTCCTCACAGCCAAGCTCCAGACTCCCCACTTCTACTTCTGCTCCAGCCCCCCCACTCCTAGCCCCTCCCTCACCCCCTCCAAAGTCCCTCCCCAGCCTTGCTTGCAGCCCCCTGCAGCTCCTGGGAGGCCACCAGAAGGGTCTCCTGGGAGCCTTCTCTCTCCAGCCTGCACAAGCCCAACTCTCTCAGGCTGTGCTCAGAGCAGAGCAGCTCCAGCCCTCTGCTCCTCCTCCTGGCCCTGCTCTGGACACCTTCCAGCCCCTCCAGAGCCTTCCTGGCACAGAGGCTCCAGACCTGGCCCCAGAGCTGCAGCTGTGGTCTGAGCTCCTGAGCAGCTAATGACCCCCATGGGGCAGATCCCCTCTTCAGCCTTCTCCCTGCTAAACCACCCCCCAGGGCTCTCAGCCTCTCCTCACCAGGCAGATTTCCTATCTCTGGATCCATCTTTCTCCTCCTCCTGCGTCCTGGGGCCCTGCCAAGCAGCTCAGCCTGCTCCTCCTGCCTCCCTCCCAGGGCTTTTGAAGTGCCCCTTGATATTCAAAGCTGGGGCAGCCTGCTGCCTGGCACTGGCAGCCTCCAACCCAGCTCAGGGCCACACTTACAAATAAACTTCCCTCTGCTGAACCTGCTGCTGGCTCCAGCCCTGCTAACGTCAGCCCCAGCCTCCCCCAGCCCCCCCCAGCCCCCTCCCCAGGCCAGGGGCTCAGCTCAGCAGCAGCAGCAGGGGCGAAAGGCAAACAAACCCCCAGCAGGAAGCCCTGCAGAAGGCAAACAGTCAGGGATTGAATCCTCCCCAGCTCCTTTTTTCTACACACCCCCCCTTTTAAAACACTTGGGTGTTCTTCAGGAGAGGGAATTTCCACCCCCCTGCTCCCCACCAGAGGTGGCCAAAGTGTTACTCACTCTGTTGACAGAGCTTTGATCTCGGCCTCCTCAGTTTCAGCTCAGCTTTGAGGAATGTGAGGGTCAACCCTTGGAGGTTTCTCTCTCTCTTTTGCTTTCTGGGGCAGTTTAGGCTGAGCTTCATCCCAGCACTCACTGCAAGCAAGGAAATGCAGGGAGCAATCCTACTGTAGCTCACAGTAGTGCCTGAAGTGAGGAGGAGGAGGAGGAAGCTGAGGGCCTGGAGCATCTCTCATGGAAGCAGAGGCTGAGAGCCCTGGGGCTGGTGAATCAGGATCAATAAGGTTGAAAAGACCTCAGAGCTCAACCAGTCCAAGCTGTGACCTAATCCCTAGCACAGATCCAGGGTGCTGGGGGTGGCTGTGATTCACTGCACCTTCCTGTGCAGAGCTGCTCACCCCTCACCTCCCCTCAGCTTTTGGAGGGGAGATGATCTCAGTTCCCAGGCTGATCATTTCCTCCTGAGAGGAGTTCTGCTCCACTCAGCAAACCTTCATCTTCTCCTCCTCCTCCTCCTCATCAAGTCTCACAGCTCACAGTGCCCCTGGGGTTGGAAGGGAGCTGCAGAGATCACCCAGCCCAACCCCCCTGCCAGAGCAGGATGGCTTAGGGGAGTGTGCACAGGATCACATCCACCACCTTGCAGCACTGTGGCCACTGAGCCCTGTCCCAGGCTGCCCTCAAATTC